>NW_022436943.1:47344430-47412124 GCF_009761245.1 Sapajus apella
GCGTCCACTCACCCTCTGCGCTTTCACTGGGAGCTGCAATCCTGAGCTGTTCCTAAATGGCCATCTTGGATCGTCTCCCCTAGTTCTTTTTTAATACACTTTTCTCTTCTCTCCCATGGGTGGTAGATTGCTTGTAACTTCTTGAGGACCAGAAGATGAAGATGGCTTATTCAGTTTTGTTTTTCCTCTGAGTCTAGCACTGGGCTTTCACATCATAAATAATCAGTACAAATTTACTACCTTGTTGATGGACTCATTAAATGATATTTACCCTTTCCTACATGCATCGTCTTGTTGAATCCTCAGTGTAACCCTATGCGGTAGGAATTCTTGTTTTTATTTCAGTTGAGGAAATTAAAACTAAAGTCCAAAATTGGGGAGAATAAATATTCTAACTCAGATCAGTCTGACTCCAAAGCTCTGAGATTTTTACTAATGTGTTCTCTGTTAGACTCAATTATAATTAGCAGAAATGGGATGAAGTCAAATGCAACATGGTATTGTTAGTAACCAAGAGGACAGAATGCATCAGGAACTCAAGCTCAGTTCATTTCCCACCGATGTCAGCTTCTTGACGACAGGGATTCTTCATCTCTTTCTGTTGTTATCAATCTGTAAATGCCCAGGTGTTGCCCATCCGTTTTCAATTACTTGTGACAGTCTAGATAAATGAAATCCCCTGGAATGTGAAATCTCATGGAGATGGCATTTTTAGTTGTTCCTTTCAATTTTTTCCTTTACCAATTCTTTCAAAAGCAGTCATGAAACTCTGAATTATATCCATTAGACATGACAAAGTAGTCCTGGTATGAAATCAGGCAGGAGACTGGGAGTTCCTTATTTAGAGCCAGCTCTGCCACTGATTTGCTGAGACATCTCAGTTTCTCATTTTGTTTAAAAATACTGATAATCATATAACAAGAGCTGACATCGATTCTTGCCAGGCACTGGGTTAAACCTTTGTATGCATTATATCATGTAATTCTAGCAATCATCTCAGAAGTGCTGTTATAAGCTCCATTTTTAGAATGGAAAAACTCAGAGGTCAAGTCATTTGTCCACTTATGCTTATCTCCCCCAGAGATGTAGAGAGAATATGTAATAATATTAAATGAAAGGACTTAGAAATACTTGGCAGAATATTATCATGGCTTATGGGTATTCTTGCTTGATGAAACAAGTATATTAAACTTTCTTTTAATAGATCAAAACTGTTGACTAAGATCCATGATGGGGAGGTCAGATCCCAAAATTATCAAGTAAGTGACTGGTTCTTCCTGCCCAGCCTCCCTCAGTGCTTCCTGTGTGCGTGGAGGGCGATATCTGAAATGGTATCCACACTGTCTTGTGCTGTAGATTGCCATAACCATCACCGAGGCTCGCCAGCTGGTAGGTGAGAACATTGACCCAGTTGTGACCATTGAGATCGGGGATGAGAAGAAGCAAAGCACAGTGAAGGAAGGAACCAACAGCCCATTTTATAATGAAGTAAGTCACGGAGGTCACCCAAGGCCTTTGCAAATAACATTCTCTTCACCACCATTCTGCAGGATTCTTCAGTCAAATAGAAGAGCTGTGTCCCTCCTGCCTCCCTCCCAGGCCCCCATTTAAGCCCATGGCAAACTCGCTGAATCTCCTTACAAACACATCCTCCTAAAGCTTTTCACAAGAAAAAGTGGTGGAAAGGAGAGGCAAGAAATCCCTCCGAATTTTAAATCCATTGCTACGTGTTCAACACATATTTTCTTATTTCTTTTCAGCTTGTTTTCCGCCATTATAAGCCCTGGGTTTATAGACAGTAAATTGATTGAATGTTGGTTAGGAAGAAGATACACATTCTTCTTCCTGGCAGAGACGTTGGAAACTTAATTATTGTTTTTGAAATAGGGCTACTGCCTTGGAAACTAAAAGTTACATTTTTCTAAGCTGTGTAGAAAATGTAAAGGAAAATCTCAGGTTTCTAAATATCATACATGCTAAATTCTCTTTTTAAAATAAAAAAATTACATGATTTAAAAAAATATATGGTAAAGAGACAGAAAGCAGACCATGATATAGAGTAATGTGTTTCTCTCTGATCTTTGATTCCCAGTCCCCTAGTCCTCTCCCTGGAAGCATTCATTCTCACTAGGCATTTGTATATCTTTCCAGAGATATTCCAAGCATGTACCAAAATACAAGGAAATATTGTACCCAAATGATAGCATTCTATACATACTGTTCTGGACTCTTCACAAAACAATGTATCTTGAAAATAAATCCCTATGGGAGGTCCAGCTCATTCTCATTTTGCCTTCCTGGCTGAAGAGTTTTCCATTGCCTTGATATGCCATAATTTACTAAACTAGTCAGTCTCTCATGAATAAATATGAAATGCTTTCAACCTTTTGCTTCTACTTATAATAGTATAACTGGGTCACAAGGTATATGCATTTAAAATTTCCATGTTGCCAATTGCCTTTCAAAGAGGTAACAAGCATTTGTTTTCCTGTAAGGACTTTGACACAATGAATTATTTCAAAAAAAATGCAGTATACTCTTAATGCCTATTCACTTAATGGGAGTGGTAATTTAAAAAGAAGGCAGGGAGAGCACAGATAATGAAATCAACAGAAAATGCCCAAATCCCATTGGAACTAATGACTCTTTTCCTCTTCATCATTTCTGCCTCAGAGCCTTTAACTATGAGTGAAATGTCAGTAGATTTTGCCTTCTTGTTCTACTGTCTAACCCCAGAAGAGCTTTTGGCGTAGATGTAATATGAAATAATATATGAAAATGCTATAAAACTGCAAAGCTCCACAGATTTACTAATTATAATAATTATGCCTACAAGTCCTGGATCTAAATGACATTAAATTGGGCCCAAGTGTCATTGGTAGGAAATCAAGCAGAAATACAAAAGTTGAACTAAAACCCTTTGTTATAACCCTTGACCTAAATATTCAAGCCCAAAGTTAATCAGGTACTGAAGGAACCCACTAGCTGGGGCAGGGGAGCATTTCCCAGCTAGAAGAATGTGTGCTGGCCTGGAGGTCTTGGAAGACTATGTTAGGCAGTGGAGTCTGAAACATATGTAACCCAGCAGAAAGTAATAAATGGTGCAAGTCATTTGTCCATCCAAAGGAAACACAGCATCTGGTATATTCAGAGAATGGAGAATTTTGTGTAAATGAATTTTCCACATAAATTTTGAACACTAGAACTCTGAAAAAGTTTAAGCATATATATGAGAAATTTCTTGAACTGTTCTATGTATTGTCCTGTCTTCTTAAACAGAAGACACTGACCGTAATGGAATCTTTGGTTGATCTCTAAAAGCCACCATTTTGAGGAGCTCTTACAGTATATGATGACATCTTTCAGTTTCCACATTTTGGTTTTTCTGTTTTGCCCTTTGAAAGCAGCCATCAGCACTTGGTCAGTTCTTCCTTTCCTACTGTGACCATGTCTATCTCTAAGGGGCCATTCCTCCAAAAAAGAAAAAAGAAAAACAATCCAAGAAACAGCTTCCCAGCCCTGTCTTCCTGATCCCCTTCAGTTCCCAAAATGCACAAACCAGGACAAAACACCGCTTCAGTTAATGCATATTTTAATCATACAACCTCGAGTTTGGGAGGATCTTGACTCAAGAGTCAGATGGCGAAATATCTAGTACTTGAACCCCTTGTGTGATAATGTCAAGAGACTAACGGTCCCAGGTCCAGCAATAATTAGCAATAGGAACCTGGGTAGTCACTTTTAAATTCTTTAGTCTTCAGTCTTCTTATCTGTAAAACATGGGCTGGTCTAGATAGTTTCTCCAACTCCAAAATTAAATCGTGTTCTTAATATTAGAAATCCCCATGTCTATAATTTTTTTTTTTGTATTCTCTCTCTAGTAAATCCTGGTAATTTCACAGGGATATTTGAAACTGAAAAATCCTGGGAAAAATAGATTTTAATCAAGTACACCCCAATTTAAAACCATACTGAAATGCCATTTTCACTCATAATTATAAACAAAAAAGTGAAAAGAACTAACAGTATCAAGGGTTGGTAAGTTTATAGAGAGATGGCTATTTTCATATGCTGCCAGGAGGAATATAAAATGCCCATTTATACTCTATTCAAAAGTTGCATGAACTTAATGTATGACCCAACAATCCCACTTCTCATGTTCATTTTAGAGGATTACTCACATGTATCCTATGCAAGAATGTGATTGACGGCATTCTTTTCATTTGAGACCAGCCTGGGCAACATAGTGAGGCCCTGTCTCTGCAAAAAATATATATATAGCCAGGTGTGGTGGTATAGGTCTGCAGTTCCAGCTACTCAGGAGGCCGAGGTAGGAGGATTACTTGAGCCCTGGGAGGTGCGGCTGCAGTGAGCCACAATCATGCCACTGCACTCCAAACTAGCCAACAGAACAAAACCCTGTCTCAAAAAATAAAAAAAAAAAAAAGAGAGTGTGTATGGGGGTATTGACAATCAATTGATGATGTATATTTATGCAGTAGTTGGTTAGAATGACAAAGATCTAAATGCACTCCAAGAACAGGATTCTTGGGTGCAAGTGTGGGGCTGATGGCCAGAATGAACTTTTTGTTTTGCAGTACTTTGTCTTCGACTTCATTGGGCCCCAAGTGCATCTTTTTGACAAGATCATCAAAATCTCAGTAAGTATAGCGTTGGTGTTGATTGTTGCAGAGAGGTGGGAGAGATTCTAGGTGTTGGGAACTCTCTGGGGCAACTCAGCATGCTTAGAGGCAAGTGTGAGTCTGTGAGTTTGTAACCAACATGCAGAACTTGAAATCACCAGTATGGAGGAGTCTGGGAAGAAAAACCACCTCAAGAAAATCTATGCTTCTTGGAAGTGGGTGGTAAGCTACTGTAAAGCTATTGATTGAATCGTGTAGCTTACTAGTGTGGGAAATGTGAAACATATGCTTCAAGTGACATCTTAAGGCATTGCCAGTTTTAGTTGGTTTCTTTTAATCAAGCAAATGTTTGTGTTTCTCTCTTGGGCTGACATCTTGGCGAATGATCATTAATTACATCTCCTTGCCCTCCTAGTTGGGTAATGAATAAAGAAATAGGAACAAGAATTAGGGAAAAAAAAATCAGCGTCATCAATGGTAATGCTGGATCAGAGGATTTGGACTAAGCAGTGGCCATCGGGATTTTCAAAAGTTGCCTCTGAGTGTAGACCTCAGAAACTGCCCTTGGGGAAGTTGACTCAGCTGCACAGACCCTTCCTCAGCCCTGCCAGGGGACATGCAGAGACAATGCTTCCTGTTCTAAGGGCCCAGTCCGAGTTTGCCCACCACAATGAGGACAGGAATGGGAAGGGGAAATGCCCATGTTGAAGCCAGACTGGTCCAAATGAGAGAGAAGTCAGGCCAAATGGGATTGTTACAAACTTCACACCATTCAGCAAAGGGACAGAGACCAGTGAATGACAGACTGCATCTATCTTACAGTCTGAGAGATCACCGCGGCTTCTCCCAAGGTGGGGAAGGAGAGCTGGAGAGTAAGTTTCTCTCTTCCAAACAGTTCTGAAAGGACACAGTTCCTACTTCATATGTCAGCATAGGAGGTCTGGAGAACAAGGGAATGATTTCCTCTACAGTCATACCAGCTGTAATCAGAATTGCGAGGATGACAAAACTTGATTTGAAGATTTCCTTCCCTGTCTTTATCACTGACTCCATATAATACCTAAACAGATATATAAAATACGTTCCCTTTAACCACAGCTGACTGTCTGCAAAGTCCTGCATTATGGCTTAGGTAATAGTGGAATTATGACATTACCCTTCCCGGGAGACTTGAAGAATGTGACTCTTGAAGAATGAGAAGTCACCGAGAGCCAAACAGTCTTGAGGTTTGAATTTCAGGCATGATGACAAGTACAGGGATATTTCAGGACCTGCGACAATGCCCAGGACTTTGTTCCGTCATCAGGCAGCCACCTTTTTGTGGAATCAGCTCCATAGGAGGCTTTTAAGACTGTCTGATAAGCAGTTTTTTTATACTGTGCCATAGACTAGGGTCAGGACTGTTTGTGGGACATGTGGACTCTTAGACAAAGGATCAAATCTACTATTGGCTATCTCTGTTTCTCTAATGTAGAAGAAGAGATTTTGGGGTCTCTGAAAGATTCTTAGACAAAAGGTTTTAAAATGAAATCTTCCCTCGGGAGAGGAAAGTTTAACACAACTTTTCTGTTAGTCCATGAACTAACTGAAAGTCCGTGTGCCCAGAATATATTCAACATGGGATAAGACGTGGGTGAGTGCTGTGAGCAGATACTATTGGGAAAGCCAGCCTGTAACACACCCTGGTGGTGCCAAAGACAGTCTTGTTTTCACGGTGGCCAAGGCATGCAGGGCTCTCAGTACTCTGAGTGTGAGACATCCCCAGAGTCTTGGTGATTCAATGCTTGACCACACCAGGGTTACCTGGTATTCGGCCACTGGATGGATGACTTTAACAGGCATCCTGTGTTATTTAAAGATTTATTTGGGGCTCTTGTATTCAATCTTGCCCACAGGGACTCTCAACCTGAGAAGAGAACTTGAGACTGGCTTCTGTTCTTCCTCAGGTCTTTGGGAAGACACACGAGCAGTTGCAAGCATGGTGGATTTTGGAGTGAGCATTGAGCCGGGTTGCCTGTACTTCACCTCGGTTCTCTGACACCTGTGGAAGGTTTAGGTTAGGGAGAGAGAGGGTGGATAGAGAAATGAGGAGGGCTGTCATTTCTTCAGATCAACTGAATTTTCTTTTGCTTTAGCAAAAAGGAGCTGTTTAGAAGCTGCAAAAGCCTTCCATTCATCTGTCATTCAGTTCGTCAATCATTCATTAATTCACTGAATGTTCCTTGAATATCTATTGTGAAGAAGGCCATGTAATGGGTGAAAGGCAGGAGGAAGCTGTCCTGAGTTATGGAACTTATAGGATTTTATAGTTAGAAGGAAGCTCAGAGGATATCTCGTATAACTTCCAACTGATGCAAGAATCCTTATCCACTTCCTCTACTATTTGGAGTTCTTGGGGCATAACTAGATTTTTTTTCCAGTGATGGGGAGGTCACTACCTCTAGGAAAGCTCATTCCATTGCTGGGAAGTTCTGACGGTTATAGACATTGTTCTTATATTGAGTGGAAATCTCTCATCCTGTTACTTGGGACCCGTAGAGGGGACCCTACTCTCTCTCCTGCATGACAGCATTAACATGATTTAAAGACACTTCTGTTGCCATTGCCATTTTTCCACACCTGCCAGTTTTCTCTTTTATGTGTGAAAGGTTGAACTTCTTTCCTGGTTCTTCAGCAGTTTCTCATATGTTGTGGCTTTTCAACCTGGCCCCAGCTCTGCACCTTCCTTTAGAACTTCCTCATCTTGAGAGCATTAGCATGAAAATGGGCTGCTGTAATCAAGCCAGGTCCTCTGCTGGCCCTGATCAGACAGAATATTGAGGACGATCACCTCCTTTGTTCTCACTGTTGTTCATGCCCAAAATGACTCAAGGCAATAGGTGATGAGTTCTCTAAGAAAGTTGTGAGCAAAATTGTAGTAGTTTAGGGGAGAAAAGAAACACTTCCAGTTTGGGGGATCAGGGAGGGCTGCATGGTGGAGGTGACATATGTTCTAGGTATTGAAAGATAGGGAAAGTTTCAACAGGAAGAGATGGGTATTGAAGGGTGAGCTGTACTCAGGTTCATTTTGGTTAAAGGAACATGCAGACACTGAGTTGTCAGGTGTCCTTCTATGGAGGAATAGCTCAAATCCTGCAAAAGCAAGGGGTGAAGGGGAGAGGCTTCTGGAGGCCCTTTACAGCCTTGTGGTTTGATGGCCAAACTCCACTGTGCTCCAGACAGGGTCAAAGCTAGACAAGGGTCAAGGCCTCTTTTTTTTTTTTTTTTTTTTTTTAATGCCATCTAAGCAAAAGTTCCATTTTCAAGAAAGTATCAATACATAGCTTTTGAAGAAAACAAAGTATTTTCCTTTTCTCATAACTTTCTATAGGGGGTATTAAATACTACTGTGGCAACAAAAGTCCTCTTAATCCTCAAGGAAATCTGCCATACTTTCTGCTCCATGTCTCCCTAGGTCTTTCACCACAAGCTGATAGGAAGTGTACTGATTGGCTCTTTCAAAGTAGATCTGGGGACCGTGTACAACCAACCTGGTAAGAAAGCATCACTTCCCCATCTCTCTCTTACTTGTCTTTGGTTTACAGCACCTGGCAGTCATCCCATTCATTCACTTACCTTTGTAACCTCGTGGTCACCCCATTCATTCACTTACCTTTGTAACCTCGTGGTCATCCCATTCATTCACTTACCTTTGTAACCTCGTGGTCATCCCGTTCACTCACTTACCTTTGTAACCTCGTGGTCATCCCATTCGTTCAGTAACACTGAGCACCAGTTATACAAACTTGAATGAAACGTGACTCTTGCCCTTAAATATTTTACAGTCTAATGATAAAATTATTTTACATGTCTACTTCTGGGGAGTTTCTTTTTTTTTTCCTCACACAAATTCTGTCCAATTGAGATATGGACAGGAGAAGCAATAGAATATAGGAGCTAAGAATACAGACTCTGGAGTCAGATTGGCTAGGTTCAAATCCCCCTCTATTTCCTACCTGTGCAACCTTGGGCAAATGACTTAACTTCTCTGGGCCTTAGTTTCCTCATCTGTAGAAATGAGGATAACATACTACTTCCTTCATAGGTTTGTTGGAGGATTGAGTAAGTTAATGTATACAAAGTGCTTACTAAAGAGTCTTGCACATAATAATGACTACAGCATTTTGTATAAGGATTTGCTATAACTATTATTATCCCTGATTGTAGGAAAGAAAAACTCAGAGAAGCTAGGTAATTTATTCAAGGTCAAGAGCAAATAAGCAACAGAGCCAGCACAGATCTTCTTATGAAAGGCCCCTTATCTTCAACAGGGACTCCAACTTCCATGACTGCAGGGGCCAGACAGTGAGCATAGCTGTGTGCAGCAGCCTGGTGTGAGGCATAAAGAATGATGGAGTCTGTGTGAAAGGAGACGAGGGCTTGTGCTCCATATACAAGGACTGTGGATACTCAGCGCCTTTGGTATTTCCTGTCATGTAGAAATGTGAAGCCAGTGGCCAGGCGCAGTGGGTCACGCCTGTAATCCCAGCACTTTGGGAGGCCAAGGCGGGCAGATCACTTGAGGTCAGGAGTTCGAGACCAGCCTGACCAATATGGTGAAACCCCGTCTCTACTAAAAATACAAAGATTAGCTGGGCATAGTGGTGCATGCCTGTAGTCCCAAATACTTGGAAAGCTGAGGCAGGAGAATGGCTTGAACACGGGAGGAACAGGTTGCAGTGAACCAAGATCACGCCATTGCACTTCAGCCTGGGCACTGCAGTGAGACTCCATCTCAAAAAAAAAAAAGAAAGAAAAGAAAAGAAATATGAAGCCAGTATTGCCAGAACTAACCATTTTAAAAGATAAGCTGGAAGTCTAGATTATGTAAGCCATCTTGGAAGTTTTGACTCACAGTGAGGCCAAACAAAAAGATCTAGGAGCCACATTTACGTCCCGTGGGTACATAATATGTATGTGACTTCTACACTTCATTAATGTCCTCCTTCCCATCAAAGCTGGAGCCTTGTCTCAGTGATTTCTGCTAGGTCGATGGCTTCCTAAGTATCTATGGTAAATTGGCGGAAAAGATGGAGAACTGGTGGCAAGCAAAGAGAGAGGAGGGAAAGGAAGAGGGAAGGAACATGAGGTTTGGAAATAACTGAGGTGTTTTACCAACCAGAGCAACAGAGTGAGGAGAGCCCGGGAGGCCTTAGCGCATGGGAGAGAAAGGAGTGGGGCTGCTGGGCCCATCTGTGAAGGATGAAGGATGTGAGCTGTAGGGGTGCTTTCACAGGTCATCAGTTCTGCGACAAGTGGGCCCTGCTCACAGACCCTGGCGACATCAGGACGGGCACCAAGGGATACCTGAAATGTGACATCAGCGTGATGGGGAAAGGCGACGTCTTGAAGACCAACACTAAAACTTCTGACGCCGAGGAGCAAATAGAAAAGTGAGACAAGTCCATTCAGGGCTGTGCATAGAAACGATATGTTCAATTTTAGTCTCTTTCTTTTCCTCTCCCCTTTTCTTATGGGTACATGAGGACTGTGCTTGTTCTCAGCTTGGCCACCTGGGATTCTGCTCTGTCAGACGCCAAGATGTGTCTTATTAAGGTGTGACTCTCCTTCAGGAGGTCGGGCTCTAGGTCAAGAACTGTCAGTCTTCCTATAACCCATAATAGATAAGCTATTCCTAAGCGTATCTAATTTTTCTTAATGTAGCTGAATTTTCTTTGAAGGAATTATAATTTCAATCACCAGTTTGTGATGTGGGAAGACACCTCTCCTAAGGTTAAGGATGGGAGACAGTATTTATCCTATCATCCTAGGACCTGGATGAGTTTGCATTCACTCCATGCATACCCTTCTCTGTCATTTACACTAGAAAGAAAACTTGTTTCAGTGATGAATCTTATTCTTCAGATTTTTATCTTATGTCGGGATCTATCTTTCTTCCTCCAAATTTCTCTTGCCTTTTCTCTGTTTCTTCAATAGAGCGTTTGCATTTGTTTTTGTCCCCCCTAAGGAATCTTTTGATCCCCGATGGGTTCCCATCAGAGAGACCCTGGGCCAGATTCTATGTGAGACTCTACAAAGCAGAAGGTTTGCCCAAAATGAACTCAAGCATCATGGCAAACGTCACCAAGGCATTTGTGGGTGACAGTAAGGACCTGGTGGATCCCTTCGTGGAGGTGTCCTTTGCTGGGCAGACGGTGAGGAATCATTGTTACCAATACTGGCAGGCCTGGGCCAGGGCCCTGCTCTCTATCCAAGATAGTTTAATCAAATCAAATTAGATAAAAATTAGGAAGTGCCTTGAAAGCAAAAGCTTGTCACAAAAAGGCAGTGGGGCCCGGCACGGTGTCTCATGCCTGTAATCCCAGCACTTTGGGAGGCTGAGGTGGTTGAAGCACTTGAGGCCAGGAGCTGAAGACCAGCCTGGCCAACATGGCGAAACCCTGTCTCAACTAAAAACACACAAAAATTAGCTGGGTGTGGTGGTGCATGCCTGTAATCCTAGCTACTGGGTGGCTGAGGCATAAGAATTGCTTGAACTTGAGAGGCCGAGGTTGCAGTGAGGAGAGATTGTACCACTGCACTGCAGCCTGGGTGAAAGAGCAAGACTCTGTCTTAAAAATAAATAAATAAATAAAAAGGGCAACAGGATGTGGCAGGGAAATGGGGGAGGGTTACCCACTTACTCTTCATTGGAGGAAATGGAAAGGAGCTATGGGTGGATTGTGGTTTAGGATCCAGGCAGACAGGCATCCTTCCTCACTCCCGGCTGCTTCTCTGAGCTGTTTATTCAGTCTCCAGGTCCTGTAGAATTTCCACCCACCTCCCGACCTGTTCCACAATCTCCCCCAGGTAGTCCTTGTCCTACGTAAGCCTGGACATTGCTCTTTTCTGCTCAGGAGCCATTGGAAGTGTCCAGGCCTGGGTACGTGGTCAGAGATTAACCCTGGTTGGCTGGATTTTGAAGCTTCAACTGACACACGTGTTGTCTCTGCCATTAAAATACAGACCTACCCTGATTGTCTCCCCTTGGCAGTGTGAACACTGAAGTGTTTTTGACTTGGGCTGAGAGGTCGTATAAGATATCACCTCCATTTTATGACAAGGAAACTGAGGTCCAGACTGGAAAAGTGATTCACATAAGGTCATACTTCTACAGAACATGAGCCTCATGCTCGAACTACATCCATTGCATTCCTGGGGATGCACAGAACTCCTGTTTGTAATATGGGTGTTAGTTTCACCCCAACCCCAATATGCTGATTAGAACTTCCTGAGGGCAGGGCTGTGACTTGCCTTTGTCCCAGATGCCTAGCACAGTGTCCAGCACAGAGGAGGTCATCAGTCATGTTTGCTGAATGTAACTGATTTTCATGGGTGTCAGATGCAGGTTCCTCATCTTTGACAACTCGCCTTGTATTTCCAACTGACTTGAAGAGTTTTCTATAGTCAGTCACTCCCTTCCATGACTCATGTCCTCCTGGGTGTGTTTTTAGGGGAGAACCACAGTGCAAAAGAACTGTGCTGATCCTGTGTGGCATGAACAGGTGATCTTCAAGGAAATGTTCCCTCCCTTGTGTCGGAGGGTGAAAATCCAGGTGTGGGATGAAGGCAGCATGAATGACGTAGCACTGGCAACCCATTTCATTGACCTGAAGAAAATCTCCAATGAACAGGATGGAGACAAAGGTAAAGTCCCACCCATCTGACTTGAAAGTGTCTCAAAATAATTGCTTTAGAGCCCTCATCTTTAAAAGGCATGGGCGAGGGCAGCGGTCCCCAGCCTTTTTGGCACCAGGGACCAGTTTTGTGGAAGACTGTTTCTCCATGGATGGGTGGGGGGTGGTTTTGGAATGAAACTTCAGATCATCAGGCATTAGGAGCCTCCTCATAAGGAGCACACAATCTAGGTCGTTCGTATGTGCAGTTCACAATATGGCTTGCACTCCTATGAGAATCTATTGGCACTGCTGATCTGACAGGTGGAACTCAGGTGGTAATGCTCACTCACCTGCTGCTCACCTCTTGCTTTGCAGCCCAATTCATAACAGGACGGGTACTGGCCCATGGCCCTGGGGGTTTAGGGGACCCTGGGTTAGAGCACCTTCCATGTATAAGGCAATTTCCATGCTACTGTAGGGTCTGTGGTTTGACTTGGTTCAGGGCAATGGATGAAGTCAGGCTCTGGGAGCCAGGAGGTTTGTTCCTGGTCCCAGGTCTTCCACAAACACTGCTATGTATCCTTGAGGAAGTCAGTCTTCCCATAATGGAAAAATGAGACGTTTTGAGTAAATCAGACATTGATAAACTAAGATCTATGGGCCAAATATGGCCTACTACATATATTAGTATGACCCACAAGATAAATAGTACCAACAAAAATTGTGTCTTCAACCCACTGATGGGAACATGAGAGTGAAGGAACAGCAGGGAGGTGCACTGACTGTGCACGCTGTGAGCCAAGGAGAGAGCTGAGAGCCCCGACTAATCCACCGAACCAGCCAGGCAGAGGTCAGGTAGAAGAATTTCAACTCAGTATATGGCTCTTTATTTGCAAACCCCAAATTAGTAGATGATAATTCTCTAAAAAGCCCAACAAACCCTTCCTTCTTTAAATTCCCAGGCAATCTTCCTCTGTGCTACAAATTTATACAAATTGACATTTTTTTGCATACATACATATGTATCTACATATAATCACACATATATGTACAAGCAAATATATACATGTATATTACTAATATATCACATATCTATATATTAAGTTAATGTAATGATTTTAATTTTTTCTTCTATTAGACTAAAGGTGTGTCAAGAGCAGAGAACAAGATTTACACATTTTTATGTCCCTAGCAGATACCATAGAGAACTCCATAAGTACCTTTGTCTAAATCTTTACATTATAGAAGTGTTTGCCACAAGATTGCTTTATGCAGAAAGCACACTCAGCCCCTCTACACAATTTCTCAAGTAGATGTAAACATGTTTTATTTACAACCTTTCAGGAACATCTTGATGGCATTCTGGAAGTGGTTTAAAATATCAGTGGTTTAAAATATAGACATCAGGACTATAAAATCTTTCTATCCATTTTAATACAATGTTCTTACTTCTCTAAGCCTACTCACAGGAGGGCTAGAATCCAGTCTATGGGAGTAGGGCATAGGGAATGTGTAGGCATAAAACTATTGACAATAATAAAATATACAGAAACATCTAATTGTCAGCAGTGGGGGATCGTTAAGCAGGTTATGATATATTTGCTTTTTTATAATAGCCTATATTCTTAGCACTTCCTAAGGGCCTGTGTAAAGCACTCAATTGATAGTTTCTTTTAATTTGTTAAATGAGACAAGTACTATTAGCATCTCCCTTTTAGAGGTGAGAAAACTGAAGCACGGGAAAATTAAAAAACTGCCCAAGGTCATATAGCTTAAACATAACAGAGCTGAGATTTGAACTCGGGCCTCAGAGCCACCAGGCTGTACTGCCTGTCATTGAGATGTTGCCAGATGTTCCTATAGACACTGCATTTTCTCAGTTACTATATATTAAGAAGGGAAAATACTTGTATCAGCAGTGAGTTCAAATCCCCAGGTCTTTTCGATTCTATGTTCAGGACACATCTTGAAACATTTACTTATGTCAGTCTCCGCTACCTTCACCCTAGTTCAAGACGCTGGTCTTCAGTTTTGATGACAAAATGGTCCTTGAACCAGTTAGACATATTCATTCTTCTAACCCTTCATGTAACAGCCAGAGTGATCTTAAGAGATACGATTATGTCACATCTTTGCTTAAATTCCCTTAAAACTTTTCCATAGTCTTTAGGATAAAGACCAAAATTTTAATCAAGGCCCCAAGACCCACCTACCTCTCCAAACTCTCCCACGCAGTTCATGTCTAGCTCCACGCTCCTTTCTAACGGGCACATGCTGCTCCCTGTAGCCAGAACGAACACACTCTCTTCGCCTGCCTAACTTCCCTCCATGCTACATCAGCTTGTGAGTTGTTCTTGCAGCACAAAGTGCATTTCCTCCGTAGTGTTTGCACTGTAAATATTTATTTGTTTAATGTTGACACCTGCTTTGTTCTCCAACAGGCTCTGTTTAGCATCTAGCATGATACCTGGCACGTGTACCCTGCTAGATGCTAAACATAGAGCCTACAGGAGAACATGGAGGAATCAAACATCTGATGAATAAATGAACAGAACTGAATACAGATTAGCATTTATGGCATTAGTACAACTGTGAACAAGTGTAAACGTGAATGCAAAAAAGCCTAGAAGGAAATATAAAAAGACTAGAAGGCAAGATGGCAATCGTAGTTGTCTTTTGGTGATGGGATATCCTGTAAATATTTTTTGTCTTTCTTGTATATTCTACATTTTGAAATGAATTGGTGGAACTTTTATAAAGCAAAAACGTAATAAACATAATGAGAGAACTAAAGCCTGGTGTCTCTCTAGGCTTTCTGCCCACCTTTGGGCCTGCCTGGATTAACCTGTATGGCTCGCCCAGGAACCACAGTCTGATGGATGACTACCAGGAACTGAATGAAGGCTTTGGGGAAGGCGTGTCATTCAGGGGCAGAATCTTGGTAGAAATTGCTGTGGAAATCCTCTCAGGAGGGGCACAGGAATCTAAATTTTCCAAGGCCCTGAAGGAGTTCAAGTTGCCTTCCAAGGACAAAGACTCCAAATCTTCCAAAGGTAAAGACAAGGCTGACAAAACTGATGATGGAAAATCCCAACAGGCTTCAAACAAAACGAACTCAACCGAGGTGGAGGTGGAGCCCTTTGATGTCCCCCCAGAGGTAGGTCTGGGCACTGTTTTATGGTGCTTTACCAGTGAGGTGAACCAGAGCAGTGACTGCCCGTGCCACAGGTTCCTGAAGGCGTGGCTGGCATATGTCTTGTTCACCCTGAAAAATTGGTGTTGGCCCAGCCCTGTGCTCTGAGGCTGATCCTCTGCCCCCTTTTGCACACTTCACAGACATCTGCCTATGATACATCCCTTTGAGCCCCCTACTCCCCCAAATATGATTCCCATGGAAACCCAAGTAAGGAGAAATAAAAGTGCTGTGCAGGAGTTTGTGGGAGTGGGTGGTATGGGATTGATTAAACTCTATCTGTGGCCTTACTTTGTTTAGTTGTGTTAGCTTAGAGTAAGCTCTGGGTGGGAGAGAATTTTGGATGCGGAACGAAGAGGAGGAAGAGTAGGTGACAAGCTGGAGTATAAGAAATTGAGAAACCTACTCCCCTACCCCAACGCTGCGGGGGAAATCACTACTTTAGGGAATGCTTATTACTCACCATGAAGCAACTGAGCACTTTCCCAGCCCAGTTCTGTCTTATGGGAAAGAGATCTGAGACTCTAAGAGAAATACAAATGGTGAATAGTCTCTCTACTGTTTAGTTTATCAATGGTAACTTGCAGTTAAGCAAATGAAAGAGCACGACGTTTTGTCAGTAGTGAAGGTAGGTAGATTCCAGCCCCCAGCTTGGCTAATTCTGCCTCTGAAAGTCTGCCTCTCAGGTCAAGTAGGCAATAATTTTGGGTAGGGAAGGGAGGTGATGATCAAAATCCTAGAGCTGTCCATTTCTAGGAGAGACTGGACAGTCCAAAGAAGTATAGCAGCAGGTTACCTTAGCCTTGGAAGAGGCATTTGTTTTTGTTGCTGGGATCTAATAAATCTTAAGAAACTGTGTAGGGGAGTGGTTGGAGTACAGGGCTGGGAATCTTGCAGTGGGGGGGCGGTGGGGAGGGGTTGTAGTTAATGGCTTCGATACTAACACCTCTCTGTGTTTTAGTTTACCCATCAACAAAATGAGATAGTTAATGGTTACCCTGCCATAGGCATCTTCTGGGGGTTAAATGAGGAAATGCATGTAAAACGGTTAGCAGAGCTCCTGGCACATACATAGGAAGCAGGCAATGCATTTTTCTTGCTGTCGTCAGTGTCGCTATGGTTTTCTCCCACCACCAGGGAGCAGCTATTCAGAGCTTTCCAATCTGTTTGTGACTCTGGAAATTTTGTGGCCCTCCTCCCTAGTTCTCTTCTCTGGACTCATATACTGTATTGGGAAATATTATCTGAAAACGTGGGTGTTAGTTTGTTGTGGTTAGAGCTCATATTATCTATATGGGACTGTGTGTAGGGGTGTTTCTTGAGAATATGTGCCAGCTTTGGAGACTTAACTTTGAACTTCACCAGAAGTTGCGGGTGGCTTAGTAGCTACCTATGCTGATATCGCCATCTGCCCCTGTGGTCATCTTTCCTGCTGTGGGTTGAAGCTGTCTATTCTTTTCTAAACAAGGATTGCCAAGTAGAAAGAGGCTAGAAAAATATTTTCTTCCAAATAGAGACAATTTGACTTCCTCTTTTCCTGATTGAATACCCTTTATTTTTTTTTCTTGCCTAATTGCTCTGGCTAGAACTTCCAATACTATATTGAATAGGAGTAGTGACAGAGAGAGGGCATCCTTGTCTAGTGCGGGATTTCAAAGGGAATGCTTGCAGTTTTTGCTCATTCAGTATGATATTGGCTGTAGGTTTGTCATAAATAGCTTCTATTATTTTGAGATATGTTCCTTTTATTTCTAGCTTATTGAAAGTTTTTTGCATAAAGGCCTGTTGAATTTTGTCGAAGGCCTTCTTTGTGGCTATTGCGATAATCATGTGGTTTTTGTCTTTGGTTCTGTTTACGTGGTGGATTACGTTTATAGACTTGCGTATGTTGAACCAGCCTTGTATCCCCGGAATGAAGTCTACTTGATTCTGATGGATAAGCTTTTTGATGTGCTGTTGTAATCGGTTTGCCAATATTTTATTGAAGATTTTTGCATCTATGTTCATCATGGATATTGGCCCCAATTTTTTTTTGTTGTTGTTGAGTCTTTACTGTGTTTTGGTATCAGGATGATGCTGGTCTCATAAAATGATTTGGGAAGGATTCCCTCTTTTTGTATTGTTTGGAATAGATTAAGAAGGAATGGTACCAGCTCCTATGTCTCATAGAATTCAGCTGTGAACCTGACTGGACCTGGACTTTTTTTGGTGCGTAGGCTATTAATTGCTACCTCAACTTCAGCCCTTGTTATTGGTCTGTTCAAGGTTTCAACTTCTTCCTGGTTTAGGTTTGAGAGGAGGCAAGTGTCCAGGAATTTATCCATTTCTTCCAGGTTTACTGGTTAACGTGCATAGAGTTGTTTGTAGTAATCTCTGATTGTAGTTTGCATTTCTGTGGAGTCAGTGGTGATAGCCCCTTTATCGTTTTTTTATTGGATCTATTTGATCCTTCTCCCTTTTCTTTTTTATTAATCTGGCTAGTGGTGTGTCTATTTTGTTGATCTTTTCAAAAAACCAGCTCCTGGATTTATTGATTTTTTTGAAGGATTTGTGTGTGTGTGTGTGTGTGTGTGTGTCTCAATCTCCTCAGTTCTGCTCTGGTCTTAGTTATTTTTTTGTTTTCTGCTAGCTTTTGAGTTTTTTTGATCTTGCTTCTCTAGCTCTTTCAATTTTGATGATAGGCTGTCAATTTTAGATTTTTCCTTGCTTCTCTGGTGGGCATTTATTGCTGTAAATTTCCCTCTAGACACTGCTTTAAATGTGTCCCAGAGATTCTGGTACGTTGTGTGTTTGTTCTCATTGGTTGCAGCAAACCATATTGCCATGTGTGTGCCTATGCAACAGTCTTGTATGATCTGCACGTGTACCCCAGAACCTAAAGTACAATAAAAAAAAGAAAAATATTTTCTTAATTCAAGTCATAATATCTTTAAGATATTTTGCTGAAGACACTTGAAGTAGATTCAATCAGAAAGGAAGGGAGGTTGGAAACTTATGTGGGGTAGAAAGTACATTTGTCTACAGGCTGTGGGGGTGTATCTTGGCTGTTATGCAGTAGGTAATAGGAGAGAGGTAAAATTCATGCACTATATAACCCTTATGTCCCCTCCCTCCTCTCTTCATCTTGGCTTCTTATTTGTGGCCAGTATCTTGTTGGGCCTGTTATCTATGGCTGCATAACAACATATCTCAAAACTTGGCAGCTTAAAACAACTAAGATTTATTTTCTCTGTAGATGAGGAATTTGGGAATAGCATAGCTCAGCAGTTCTGCCTCAGAATCTCTCATGATGTTTCCATCAAGGTGTTGGCAGGGGCCATCATCATCTGAAAGTTTGACTGTGGCTGGAGAATCCACTATGGAGATGGCTCCTTCAAATGGCAGGAGGCTGTGATTCCTTGTTGGCTTTCGGCAGGAGGCCTCATCCTCATTCTGCGGATTCTCCTACTGACTGCTTGAGGATCCTGTGACATGGCAGCTGGCCTTCCCCCGGAGCAAGAGGGATTCAAGAGGGAGCAAGGCTGAAACTGTCTTTCATGACCTGGCCACAGAAGTCATACAGTGACATGTCTGCTATGTTCTTTTTGTTAGAAATGAATCATTTGGTTCAGCCCATCCTCAAAAAGAGGAGAATTAGTCTTTACTTTTTGAGGGGAAGATTAGCAAATAATTTGTGGATATATTTTAAAGCCACCACATTGGACTTCAACCTTTCTCACACCTCAACAGCTCAGGGCTCACCCTCATCAACATGATGATGCCCTTTCTTGCAGCATCCTTGTTTTCAGCTGGTCCTCAAGCTCCAGTCTCCCCAGCTGCAGCCACACCTTTATTGCCCATCTGGATAGTCTCGAGAGATCCCATGATGCTGGCTTTGTCAACTCACCCTCATTACCACCCTCAAAGCTTATCTCCCCGTCCCAAATTTTTGCAGATCATAGCCAATCTAAAAATGGGTTCATTTAAAAATTCTGTGAACACAACTGAGTAGCTTCTTATTTAAATGTCATCCTTGATATTGGTAAGAATAAAAATAGAGCCTAACTCCATGGAGTTTATGATATAGAAGGAGAGGTATGAAATATAAATGTAACAGGAAGTAGAAAATGGTAAGTGCTTTAAGGAGGTACAGATGAAGTGCTGTTATGTCCTGGAGTGAGTGAAGTATAATTATTAAAATGTCAAGCCCCCAAGTTAGATAGCTGGGTGTAAATTGTGGCAGTATGATGCCATGGTTACTGCCTGGTCCCTGGAGAAAGATTGCCTGCATTTGAATCTAAGTAAATGACTTAACTTCCTTATGCTTATTTCCAAGAATAACCTCTTGCTTCTCAGACTCTTATTAAGGATTTGATAAATGAATATATGCAAAAATGCTCAGAACAGAACCTGGTACATAGTGCTCAATAAATATTAGTTATACTCAACAATTCTGGACAGAGATCTTAATCTTTCACTGGACTGCAGTGTCATCGTCTGTGAGTGAAATAGAAATGCCCCTTTCCTGATATACTTGTGAGAATTACAGGAGATAATGTAGGCAAAATTCATCATACCGTCTCCGACACATAGTAAGAGGTCAGTAAACATTACCTATCATAATTTTACCAGTTTGAGGAGCCAAAATGTGCTTTCAGAATAGAAAAGCATTTGAGTTAAACCTTGTAGGATGGGTGGAATTAAGACATCAGTTCTGCCCCGCTGAAATACTTACCTTGACTGCCATTTATGGTGATGTGTGTAGGCTTTTTACTAGCTGCTTGACATGAATGATGTCATTTCTGCCCCCTCTCCTCCTTGAAAGCCCGATTATGGTGGTTATTTCACAGTTGACGAACATCACACCTAGAGAGTAGACATGAATTGCTTAAAGTCAATCAGCCTGGGAGTGGAAGTGTTGAGATTTGAAGAAGGTTTTTTTTGTCTGGCTCTGGATCCTGCAATTCCTCTCTGGGCTACATGGCCTGCATTCCCTCTAGGTCTCTTAGTAGTTCCTTGTTTTGCGGTTTTTATTTTTAGCAACAGGGTCTTGCTATGTTATCCAGGCTGGCCTCAAACTCCTGGGCTCAAACGATCCTTCTGCCACAGCCTTCCGAGTAGCTGACACTACAGGCGTGTGCCACCACACTTAGCTTCTCTCTGTTTGTTAACCTCCTCCCAGAGAGTAAACTCAGCCTCAGAAATTGAGATAGGAGGCTAGTTGATAGTCTGTGGGGGAGCGGTAGGAGGAGGGTATGCTTAGTGACTAAGATCCAGCACTGAACCTCACCCTGTTCGACACTTTCTGGTCACTGGGAGCATTTCCTAGGAAGGTGGGCACCACAGTAGCTCCTGTATGAAAGAAGGGGATATCCTTCACCTAATGATATGGAAATCCTTTGGCTCTCTGGGGTACCTGTCTAGGACTCTCGACTCAGTGGAGTTCTTGATCCCTGGGTCACGGTTGCTTTATTTCCTTAGATTGTCCTTATGATCATTTCTGCAGAGATCAATAAATCCAATTGCAAAACCAGGAAGCACAGAATATGTGGCTCCAGTTGACTCAGCCTCTTAGCTCAGAAATGTAAAGCTGTGTCAGTGGGTCCAGCAACGTCTGCTCCCTGAAACATTAGCCTTTTCCTTGTCAATAAGAGTCATTTGCAAACAATTGTGTGTTCCCTTATGATGACTCCTGTCTTATGACTTGCTATAGTCTAGTCTTCCAGACTGTGGGCTCCTTGAGAGGCAGCCTTGTTGAAAACCAGGCCTTGAGTCTTGGCTGACTAATTTGCTGTGTTTGACCTTGGGAAGCTGCATAGTGTCACTGAGCTTCAGTTTATTCAGATAAAAGGTGGAGGTTGGAGTAGATAAACTCTAAGGTCCTTTTTAATATGAAGGCAGCTGTGATTCTGGGAACTGTGTACCCCTCACAGCAGCAACCAGAGTGCATGTACCCCACCCTGGATACACATGATTGGCCACTGGCTTGTACATGTGACTAATCTGCTGCCTCTTTTTATCCAGGCTTGCTTATTTGGGGAAGTAAAGTTTGATTCTGGTTAGCGTTAATGCATTGGGTGAATACATGTTCGAGTTCAGAGAGCACTGGGTCTGTGGTGAGAATACTTGGGAAAGTTACTTGACAATCTCAAGCTTTACTTCCCTCAGTTTCTTTATCTGTTAAATGGGAATGATCCAAATTTTGACCTCTTAAGATTGCTAGGAGGAACAAATAACATGATCTGACTACCTTGTGTAAGCCATAAAGTTATGCTCAAATCTAAGGATTTTATCCTGTAATTCTGTTTCTTGTCTTTGATTTTATGTTTTTGAAAACCCCAATCTCCAGAAGGTAATTCCAACCTGTGTTTCACCAGCAGCATCTTAGAAAGATACTCACACCAAGTTTATTTGTTAAAATAAAAGGAGTTTTATTTTAAGGTAGAGGCTCAGAAGGTTGAGACTGCATCATTCTAGATGAATAACTGAATTTGGATCTGCAGCTTGCAGATCCTGATTCATACATGTCTGATTTTGGGGGAAATGCTGTGTCATTTGAGTCTGAACCAGAGACTCAAATGTTTATAAATTATGCTGGATGAGGCCAACATCACAAAATCAGCTTCCTCAGGAGAAAACG
The DNA here is from genome assembly GCF_009761245.1 of Sapajus apella. Classification (NCBI taxonomy): domain Eukaryota; kingdom Metazoa; phylum Chordata; class Mammalia; order Primates; family Cebidae; genus Sapajus; species Sapajus apella. Next base: position 47,366,544 of record NW_022436943.1, read on the forward strand.
AAGCCAGTTCTACCTAATAGTTTATTTTTATTTCTGTAGATTGTACCAGAAAAATGTGAGGAATTTTTACTCTTTGGAGCATTTTTTGAAGCTACCATGATTGACCGGAAGATTGGAGATAAACCCATCAGCTTTGAAGTTTCTGTTGGTGAGTACGGAGAAGCACAGTACCAGGCACGTAGCATGGACTTAGCACCTATTTCTTGAATAAATTAGTGCCTCACTTGAAGATAATAGCACTCTGGTAGAGGTTTGCATCTCAGAAAGAGATGAACAATTCCTTGTCTTCCCTGTTGTCAATATATAAAGGAGAGATTTATTTTCTTTTAAATTTAATTTTGAAGTTTTGTGGGTACCTAGTAGGTGTATATATATTTATGGGGTACATGAGATTTTGATATAGGTATACAATATGTAATAATCACACTAGGGTATATAGGGTATTACCTCAAGCATTTATCCTTTCTTTGTGTTACCAACAATCTAATTACATTATTTTAGTTATTTAAAAATGTACAATTTTATCGTTGATTGTACTCACTCCGTTGTGCTATCAAATACTAGATCTTATTCAGTCTATCAAACTGTATTTTTGTACCCATTAAGCATCTGCACTTCTCCCCTGCCTCCCACTACCCTTCCCAGCCTCTCTGGTAACCGTCATTCCACTCTCTATCTCAATAGTTTAATTGTTTTAATTTTTAGCTTCTCCAAATAAGTGAGAACATGTGAAGTTTGTCTTTCTGTGCCTTGCTTGTTTCACTTAACATGATGATCTCCAGTTCCATCCATGTTGCTGCAAATAACAGGACCTCATTGTTTTTTTATGGATGAATAGTACTTCGTTGCGTGTGTGTGTATCACATTTTCTTTATCCATTCATCTGTTGATGGACTTTTAGGTTGCTTCCAAATCTCAGCTATTGTAAACAGTGCTGTAACAGACAATGGAGTGTGGTATTCTTTTGGATATACTGACTTCCTTTCTTTTGGATATATACCCAACAGTGGGATTGCTGGCTCATATGATAATTCTGTTTTTAGTTTTCTGAGGAACCTCCAAACTGTTCTCCGTAGTGGTTGTGCTAATTTGCATTCCCATCAACAGTGTATGAGGGTTTGCTTTTCTCCACATCCTCACCAGCATTTGTTATTGCCTGTTATTTGGATACAAGCCATTTTAACTGGTGTGAAATGATATATCATTGAAGTTTGATTTACATTTCTCTGATGGTTAATGATGCTGAGTGCCTTTTCATGTGCTTGTTTGCCATTTGTATGTTTTTTTTTTTTTTTGAGAAATGTCTATTCAGATCTTTCACCTATTTTAAAATCAGATAATCGGGTTTTTTTTTTTCCTATAGAGTTGTTTGAGCTCCTTATATCTTCTGGTTATTAATCCCTTGTCAGATGGATAGGCTACAGATCTTTTCTCCTGTTCTGTGGGTTGTTTCCTCACTTTATGGATTGTTTCCTTTGCTGTACATCAGCTTTTTAACTGGATGTGATCCCATTTGTCCATTTTTGTTTTGGTTGCCTATGCTTGTGGTGTATTACTCAAGAAATCTTTGCCCAGATCAATGCCCTGGGGAGTTTTCCCAATGTTTTCTTGTATTAGCTTCCTAGCTTGAGGTCTTAGATTTCAGTCTTTAATCCATTTTGATTTTTTTTTATATATGGTGAGACATAGGGGTCTAGTTTCATTCTTCTCCATATGGATATCGAATTTTCCAAGTACCATTTATTGAAGTGACTGTCCTTTTCCCAACATATGTTCTTGATACCTTTGTCAAAAATGAGTTCTCTGTAGATGAATACATTTATTTCCGGGTTCTCAATTCTGTTCCATTGAGTCATGTGTCTGTTGTTATGCCAGTACCACGCTGTTCTGGTTACCATAGCTCTGTAGCATAATTTGAAATCAGGTAATGTGATTTATCCATTTTTTTTTTAACTTAGAATAGCTTTGGCTATTCTATGTCTTTTGTGGGTCCAAGTAAATTTTAGCATTTTTTTCTATTTCTGTGAAGAATGTCATTGGTATTTTAATGAGATTGCATTGAATCTGTAGATTGCTTTGGGTAGTGTGGACATTTTAACAATACTGATTCTTCCAGTCCACAAACATGGAACACGTCTCTATTTTATTGTGTCCTCTTCAGTTTTTTTCACCAATGTTTTATAGTTTTCATTGTGGAGATCGTTTACTTCTTTGATTAAGTTTATTCTGAGGTATTTTATTTTATTTGCAACTATTGTAAATGGGATTACTTTCTTGATTTCCTTTTCACATTGTTCACTCTTGGCATATAGAGATGCTACTGATTTTTAAATGTTGATTTTGTATCCTATAACTTTACTGAATTTGTTTATTAGTTTTAATAGTTTTTTGGTGAGTATTTAGGTTTTTCCAAATATAAGATCATATCATCTGCCTGATTGCTCTGGTTAGGACTTTCAGTGTTAAGCTGTATAGAAGTGATGAAAGTGGGCATCCTTGTCTTATTCCATTTCTCAGGGGAAGCTTTCAGCGTTTCCCCATTCAGTATGATGTTGGCTGAAGATTTTTATATAGGGCTTTCATTATTTTTCAGGTATGTCCCTTCCATGTCTACTTTGTTGAGAGTTTTTAAAACCATAAAATGATGCTGCATTTTATTAAATGCTTTTGCTGCATCTCTTGAGATGATTATATGGTTTTTAATTCTCTTTATGCAATGTATCACTTATATTGACTTTCCTATATTAAACCGTCCCTGAATCCCTAGAATGTAATCCACTTGATCACAAGGAATTTTCTTTGTGATATGCTGTTGGATTTGGTTTGCTAGTGTTTTGTTGAAGACTTTTGCATCTGTGTTTATCAGGGATATTGGTCTGTAGTTTTCTCTTTTTCCTTTCCTAGTTTGGAATCAGGGTGATACTGGCTTCAGAAAATGAGTTAGAAAAAATTCCCTTTTTCTCAGTCTTTTGGAATAGTTTCAGTAGAATTGGTACCAACCCTTTTTTGAATGTCTGGTAGAATTCAGCTGTGAATCCATCTGGTCTTAGAATTTTTTGTTGTTAGCAACAATTTTTTTAATGGCTGACTCAATCTCACTGCTTGTTATTGGTCTCTTCAGGATTTCTATTTCTTCCTTACTTAATCTATAAATGTTGTATATTTCCAGGAATTTATCCATGTCCTCTAGATTTTCTAGTTTGCATGCATAGAAGTGTTCACAGTAGTCTTGAATGATCTTTTGTATTTTTGTGGTGTCAGTGATAATGTCTCCATTTTCTTTTTTTTTTTTTTGTCTTTTTATTTATTTATTTCCCATTTATTTTATTGCATTTTAGGTTTTGGGGTACATGTGAAGAACACGTAAAATTGTTGCATAGGTACGCACGTGGCCGTGTGATTTGCCACCTTCCTCCCCATCACCTACATCTGGCATTTCTCCCCTTGCTATCTCTCCCCAGCTCCCCACCCCCACCATCCCTCCCCTATTTCCCCCCAACTGACCCCAGTGTGTAGTGCTCCCCTCCCTGTGTCCATGTGTTCTCATTGTTCAAACCCGCCTATGAGTGAGAACATGTGGTGTTTGATCTTCTGCTCTTCTGTCAGTTTGCTGAGAATGATGGTTTCCAGGTTCATCCATGTCCCTACAAAGGACCCAAACTCATCGTTTTTGATGGCTGCATAATATTCCATGGTGTATATGTGCCACATTTTCCCTATCCAGTCTATCGTCGATGGGCATTTGGGTTGGTTCCAGGTCTTTGCTATTGTAAAGAGTGCTGCAATGAACATTCGTGTGCACGTGTCCTTATAGTAGAACGATTTGTAATCCTTTGGATATATACCCAGTAATGGGATTGCTGGGTCAAATGGAATTTCTATTTCTAGGTCCTTGAGGAATCGCCACACTGTCTTCCAAAATGGTTGAACTAATTTACACTCCCACCAACAGTGTAAAAGTGTTCCTATTTCTCCACATCCTCTCCAGCATCTGTTGTCTCCAGATTTTTTAATGGTCGCCATTCTAACTGGCGTGAGATGGTATCTCAATGTGGTTTTGATTTGCATTTCTCTGATGACCAGTGATGATGAGCATTTTTTCATATGTTTGTTGGCCTCATGTATATCTTCTTTTGTAAAGTGTCTGTTCATATCCTTCGCCCACTTTTGAATGGGCTTGTTAGTTTTTTTCTTGTAAATCTGTTTTAGTTCTTTGTAAATTCTGGATATCAGCCCTTTGTCAGATGGGTAGACTGCAAAAATTTTTCCCATTCTGTTGGTTGCCGATTCACTCTAATGATTGTTTCTTTTGCTGTGCAGAAGCTGTGGAGTTTGATTAGGTCCCATTTCTCTATTTTGGCTTTTGTTGTCAATGCTTTTGGTGTTTTGGTCATGAAGTCCTTGCCTACACCTATGTCCTGAATGGTTTTGCCTAGATTTTCTTCTAGGGTTTTTATGGTGTTAGGTCTTATGTTTAAGTCTTTAATCCATCTGGAGTTAATTTTAGTGTAAGGTGTCAGGAAGGGGTCCAGTTTCTGCTTTCTGCACATGGCTAGCCAGCTTTCCCAACACCATTTATTGAACAGGGAATCCTTTCCCCATTGCTTGTTTTTGACTGGTTTGTCAAAGATCAGATGGTTGTAGATATGTTGTGTTGCCTCCGAGACCTCTGTTCTGTTCCATTGGTCTATATCTCTTTTTGGTACCAGTACCATGCTGTTTTGATTACTGTAGCCTTGTAGTATAGTTTGAAGTCCAGTAGTGTGATGCCCCCCGCTTTGTTCTTTTTGCTTAGAATTGACTTGGCTATGCGGGCTCTCTTTTGGTTCCATATGAAGTTTAAGGTGGTTTTTTCCAGTTCTGCGAAGAAGGTCATTGGTAGCTTGATGGGGATAGCATTGAATCTGTAAATTACTTTGGGCAGTATGGCCATTTTCACGATATTGATTCTTCCTAACCATGAACATGGAATGTTTCTCCATCTGTTTGTGTCCTCTCTTATTTCGTTGATCAGTGGCTTGTAGTTCTCCTTGAAGAGGTCCTTTACATTCCTTGTTAGTTGTATTCCTAGGTATTTTATTCTCTTTGTGGCAATTGTGAATGGAAGTTTGTTCTTGATTTGGCTCTCTTTAAGTCTGTTATTGGTGTATAGAAATGCATGTGATTTTTGCACATTGACTTTGTATCCTGAGACTTTGCTGAACTTGCTTATCAGTTTCAGGAGGTTTGGGGCTGAGACGATGGGGTCTTCTAGATATACAATCATGTCATCTGCAAATAGAGACAATTTGACTTCCTCCTTTCCTATTTGAATGCCCTTTATTTCTTTTTCTTGCCTGATTGCTCTGGCTAGAACTTCTAATACTATATTGAATAGCAGTGGTGAGAGCGGGCATCCTTGTCTGGTGCCACATTTCAGGGGGAATGCTTCCAGTTTTTGCCTATTCAGTATGATATTGGCTGTTGGTTTGTCATAAATAGCTTTTATTATTTTGAGATACGTTCCATCGATACCTAGCTTATTGAGGGTTTTTAGCATAAAGGGCTGTTGAATTTTGTCAAAGGCCTTCTCTGCATCAATTGAGATAATCATGTGGTTTTTGTCTTTGGTTCTGTTTATGTGGTGAATTACGTTTATAGACTTGCGTATGTTGAACCAGCCTTGCATCCCCGGGATGAAGCCTACTTGATCATGGTGGATAAGCTTTTTGATGTGCTGTTGCAATCGGCTTGTCAGTATTTTATTGAAGATTTTTGCATCTATGTTCATCATGGCTATTGGCCTGAAGTTTTCTTTTCTTGTTGAGTCTCTGCCGGGTTTTGGAATCAGGATGATGTTGGTGTCATAAAATGATTTGGGAAGAATTCCCTCTTTTTGTATTGTTTGGAATAGTTTCAGAAGAAATGGTACAAGCTCCTCTTTGTATGTCTGGTAGAATTCAGCTGTGAACCCATCTGGACCTGGGCTTTTTTTGGGTTGTAAGCTCTTAAATGCTGCCTCAACTTCAGACCTTGTTATGGCTCTGTTCAGGGTTTCGGCTTCTTCCTGGTTTAGGCTTGGCAGGAGGCAAGTGTCCAGGAATTTATCCATTTCTTCCAGGTTTATTAGTTTGTGTGCATAGAGTTGTTTGTAATAATCTCTGATGATGGTTTGAATTTCTGTGGAATCTGTGGTGATATCCCCTTTATCGTTTTTTATTGCATCAATTTGGTTATTCTCTCTTTTCTTTTTTATTAATCTGGCTAGTGGTCTGTCTATTTTGTTGATCTTTTCAAAAAACCAGCTCCTGGATTTATTGATTTTTTGAAGGGTTTTTTGTGTCTCTATCTCCTTCAGTTCTGCTCTGATCTTAGCTATTTCTTGTCTTCTGCTAGACTTTGAGTTTTTTTGATCTTGCTCCTCTAGCTCTTTCAGTTTTGACGATAGGGTGTCAATTTTTGATCTCTCCTTGTTTCTCATGTGGGCACTTATTGCTATATATTTTCCTCTAGAGACTGCTTTAAATGTGTCCCAGAGATTCTGGTATGTTGTGTCTTCATTCTCGTTGGTTTCGAAGAACATCTTTATTTCTGTCTTCATTTCATTGTTTATCCAGTCAACATTCAAGAGCAAGTTGTTCAGTTTCCATGAAGCTGTGCGGTTCTGAGTTAGTTTTTGAATTCTGAGTTCTAACTTGATTGCACTGTGGTCTGAGAGACTGTTTGTTACGATTTCCGTTCTTTTGCATTTGCTGAGGAGCGATTTACTCCCAATTATGTGGTCAATTTTAGAGTAGATGTGATGTGGTGCTGAGAAGAATGTATATTCTGTGGCTTTGGGGTGGAGAGTTCTGTAAATGTCTATTAGGTTTGCTTGGTCCAGGTCTGAGTTCAAGTCCTGGATATCCTTGTTAATTTTCTGTCTGGTTGATCTGTCTAATGTTGACAATGGGGTGTTAAAGTCTCCCACTATTATTGTGTGGGAGTCTAAGTCTCTTTGTAAGTCATTAAGAACTTGCCTTATGTATCTGGGTGCTCCTGTATTGGGTGAATATATATTTAGGATCATTAGCTCTTCTTGTTGCATTGATCCTTTTACCATTATGTAATGTCCCTCTTTGTCTCTTATGACCTTTGTTGCTTTAAAGTCTAATTTATCAGAGATGAGAATTGCAACTCCTGCTTTTTTTTGCTCTCCATTTGCTTGGTAAATCTTCCTCCATCCCTTTATTTTGAGCCTTGTGTATCCTTGCATGTGAGATGGGTTTCCTGGATAGAGCACACCGATGGGTTTTGTCTTTTTATCCAATTTGCCAGTCTGTGTCTTTTGATTGGGGCATTTAGTCCATTTACATTTAGGGTTAATACTGTTATGTGCGAATTTGATACTGCCATTTTGGTGCTAGCTGGGTGTTTTGCCCTTTGTTGAGCTGGTACTTGTTGTTCCTTTATATGTGTAGAACCTCTTTCAGGAGGTCTTGTAGAGCTGGCCTGGTGGTGATGAAATCTCTGAGTACTTGCATGTTCCCAAAGGATTTTATTTTTCCTTCACTTATGAAGCTTAGTTTGGCTGGATAGGAGATTCTGGGTTGAAAGTTCTTTTCTTTAAGGATGTTGAATATTGGCCCCCACTCTCTTCTGGCTTGTACGGTTTCTGCTGAGAGATCTGCTGTGAGTCTGATGGGCTTCCCTTTATAGGTAACCCGACCATTCTCTCTGGCTGCCCTTAGCATTTTCTCCTTCATTTCAACCCTGGTGAATCTGACGATTATGTGCTTTGGGGTTGCTCTTCTTGAGGAATATCTTTATGGTGTTCTCTGTATTTCCTGGACTTGAATGTTTGCCTGCCTTGCTAGGTTGGGGAAGTTTTCCTGGATAATATCCTGAAGAGTATTTTCCAGCTTGGATTCATTCTCTTCGTCGCATTCAGGTACACCTATCAAACGTAGATTAGGTCTTTTCACATAGTCCCACATTTCTTGGAGACTTTGTTCATTTCTTTTTACCCTTTTTTCTCCAGTCTTGCCTTCCCGTTTTATTTTATTGAGTTGATCTTTGACCTCTGATATCCTTTCTTCTGCTTGGTCCGTTCGGCTGTTGATACTTGTGCATGCTTCACGAAGTTCTCGTGTTGCGTTTTTCAGCTCCATCAATTCACTTATATTCCTTTCTATTTTGTCCATTCTCGTTAGCATTTCGTCAAATCTTTTTTCAACGTTCCTAGTTTCTTTGCATTTGGTTAGAACATGTTCTTTAAGTTCACAGAAGTTTCTTACTACCCACCTTCTGAAGTCTGATTCTGTCATTTCATCACACTCGTTCTCCCTCCAACCTTGTTCCCTTGCTGGTGAGGAGTTGTGATCCCTCGTAGGAGGAGAGGTGTTCTGGTTTCGGGTGTTTTCATCCTTTTTGCGCTTGTTTCTTCCCATCTTTAAGGATTTATCCACCTGCCGACTTTGTAGTTGCTGGCTTTCAGATTGGGTCTCAAATCTTTCAGATTGACGTTCTGTTTGTTTATGATGAGTTTATTTCTGTTTCTTGGTTTTCCTTCTGACAGTCTGGCCTCTCTGCTGTAGGTCTGCTGAGGTCCACTCCAGGCTCTGCTTGCCTGGGGTCACCTGCAGCAGCTGCTGAACAGTAAAGGTTGTTACCAGTTTTCTTCTTCTGCTATCTTTGTCACAGAAGGATGCCTGCCTAGTGTCAACCTGGTCTCTCTTTTATGAGGTGTTTCTTTGGATATATAGGGGTCAGGGAGCTGCTTGAGGAGATGGTCTCTTCTTTATAGGAGCTCAAATGGTGAGCTGTGAGCTCTGTTGTTCATTCACAGCTGCTGGGCAGGTACTTTTAGGTCTGCTGCAGCAGAACTCATAAACTGCTTTTTGTTCCCAGGTGCTCTGTCCCAGGGATTTAGGGCTTTATTTATGAGTTTCCATTATGCTGCCACCTTCTTTTTTTTTTTTTTTTTTTTCCTTCAGACCTGCCCAGCCCAGCAAGGAGGCAGCCTAGTCACTGTCGGCCTATAGAGGCTTTGCTGAGCTGCTGTGGGCTTTGCCCTCCTGCCGAGTGAACTTCCCTGCAGTCCTGTTTATATGGGTATAGTTAGAACTGTTTGGCAGTGATGGCCTGCCTCTGTTGAGGCGGAGTCTCTCTGCTGTGGCAGGTTACCTTGGCAACGGCGGGCTGCCTCAGCAATGGTGGGTTGCCTTGGCAACGGCTGGCTGCCTTGGTAATGGCGGACGCCCCTCCCCCACAGAGCTGGACCGTCCCGGGTTCAGCTGCGCTTGCTGTGAAAGTCTCAGTCCAGAGTTTCTGGTTGCTGTTCTTTTGTCGGGGTGGGACCAGCCGAGCCTGAACGCATGGCTCCCTGCCTCAGAGCCTTTTTTAAGTTGGTGTTCCAGTCGCCTGTTGAAGAGGCGCCAGGGCCTGTTTGTTTTCCCCTGCGGCCACTCACTGCGCTGGCTTAAACAGCGGAACTGAGGTTTGTGGTGCTTTTTTTTTTTTTTTTGCCCTGGATTCTACTGTCCTGGTTCTCTGCTCAGTCCGCTTTTTGAACCAGCGAATGGGCGACTTCCCGTGGCTCCAATCGCCAGCCAAAAGGGCACCTGGACTGGTGTATTTTGTACGGAGAACCGCTGCTCCGGGGCACCAACAAAGCAGCCACGTGGGGCAAAGCAGCGGCACCGGCCGGCACATCCGCGCTGTCCGAAACAGCCGCGCTGGTGACCATGGAGCTCCTCCGCCCAGGAATTTCCTAGTCTGTGGGCAATAAAACCGCAGCGTCCACTCGCCCTCTCGCTTTCACTGGGAGCTGCAATCCTGAGCTGTTCCTAAACGGCCATCTTCAATGTCTCCATTTTCATTTCTAATTGAGATTATTTGGATCTTCCATATTCTTCTTTTCTTGGTTAATATAGATAATGGTTTATTGATTTTGCCTATCTTTTGAAAGAACAAATTTTTTGTTTCATTGATTTTGTATTTTTTTTTCAATTTCATTTAGTTCTGTTCTGATCTTTGTTATTTCTTCTGCTCGCTCTTTGAGTATTTTTTTTTCTTATTTTTTTAGTGCCTTGAGATGAGAAATTAAGTTGACAATTTGTGGTCTTTCAGACTTTTTGATGTAGACATTTAGCGCTTAAAAACTTTCCTCTGAGCACTGCTTCTGCTGTATCACAGCTGTGTCACTATTACCATTTATTTCAAAGAATTTTAAAATTTCCATCTTGATTTCATTGTTAAACAAAAAATCATTCAGGAGCAGACTAATTTCCATGTATTTGTAGTTTTCAGGATTCCTTTGGAATTTATTTCTGATTTTATTCTGCTGTGGTCTGAGAAGATACTAGATATGATTTCAATTTTTAAAAAATTTATTGAGGTTTGTTTTGTGTCCTATCATATGGTCTATCTTGGAGAATGTTCCATGTGCTGATGAAAAGAATGTGTATTCTACTTGATGATTATATCCCTTGATGATGTCCTTTCTGCAATGAATCTCCTACGAGTTCTTTGAGCTTCTTGTATTTGGGCATCTAAATCTCTAACAAGGCCAGTTAAGTTTTCCTCAATTATTTTCTCAAATAAGTTTTTCAAACTTTTTGCTTTCTCTTCTCCCTCAGGAACACCAATTATTCTTAGGTTTGGCCATAATCGTGTATTTCTTGGAGACTTTGTTCATTTTATTCAATTTTTTTTTGTCTGGGTTAATTTAAAAGCCTTGTCTCCTTGTCTTTAAGCTCTGAAATTCTTCTACTTGGTCTAGTCTACTGTTGAAACTTTCCACTGTATTTTGTAATTTCCTTAATGTGTCTTTCATTTCCAGGAGTAGATTGGTTTTTCTTTAAAATATCTATCTCCCTAGAACAATTTTCATTCATATTCTGAATTGTTCTTAAAATTTCTTTGTTGTTTTTCACCTTTCTCTTATATCTCCTTGAGTAGCTTTATCAATCTTTTGAATTTTTTTTTTTTTTTTTTTTTTTTGAGGCAGAGTCTCGCTATGTTGCCCCGGCTGGCACGATCTTGGCTCACTGCAACCTCCACCTTCCAGGTTCAAGCAATTCTCCTGCCTCAGCCTCCAGAGTAGCTGGGACTACAGGTGCATGCCACCATGCCTGGCTAATTTTTGTATTTTTAATAGAGATGGGGTTTCACCATATTGGCCAGCTGGTTTCAAACTCCTGACCTGGTGATCTGCCTGCCTGAATTCTTTAGTATTTCAAAGTTTCATCTTGGTTTGGACTCATTGCTGGAGAGCTAGTATGATTTTTTGGGGGTGTTATAAAACCTTGTTTTGTCATATTGCCACAATTATTTTTCTGGTTCCTTCTCATTTGGGTAGACTATTTCCTCTAATTATTCTTAATTTCGATTTGACTGTGTTTCTTTAAATTTATTTTTTTAAACTCCCTAAGAATAAGACTTTAATATTTATTGTTTCTTGTAGCCTAATTCAGCTCTGGTGGCTTTAATGGTGAAGACTCTGTATGAATTCCTTGGTTGTAGACAGTCTTTGTATTATGGCTTTCTCAGATGCTGGTTGTAGTAGTCATGTGCTCGGTGTGTAAGCAAGTTCACTGTCTTCTATGGGGCTGAAATGGCAGAGGTCTCTTGAAGCCTATGTCATTCCCCTGTGGTGTGCATTTTTAAATTAACTTTTTTCCCCAGTATTTTATATACTGGGTTGAAGAGTTCAGTCTCAGGCCAGTAGGAGAAGTGTCCATGAGTTTTAACTGGTTGTGGCTAAAGCAGGTGGGTAAATGCAATACCCAAAGGTCGGCAGAGGTCCCAATCTTGACAGAGGTGGCTAGGGGAGCTCTAGCCACCTCTGTCAAGGTATAATGTCAGGGTAATGAACTGAAGACTTATTAGGGGGAAGGCTAGAAGCCACCTCAGCTTCTATGCCAGGCAAGCAGGAATACCATCCACCTCCCAGTCACACTCCTAAACCAGTGTTCCAGCTATTCAGATCAAATAGGCACCTTTTCTCATCTGCAGGAATGTTGATGCTCCAAGTAGTTAGAGATTATGAATCTACCCCTCATACAAGCCTGAACCTGGAGGACAGTTCTCCTGTAAGGATGCAGACAACTGGAAAGGCAATACGTACACCCATGCAAAGCTCCTGTGAGAGAAGCTGTAGCTATGTCTGCAGTGGTGGGCAAGGGGGAAAAGAAATCCCCTTCTCCAAGACCCTGAATGAACACCAGGACTGCCTGACTGTTTTGGGGTAGAGTTACAGACTTTCCCTGTTCAGCCCAGCACTGCAGCTGTGCCTCTGTTGAAAGAAACGTCCCACCAGCAGAAAGTCCTGGGACTCAAGGCCTGCTATGTGGATTCTTTTGTGCCACAGGGTGCTCCCTTAATGCGATGCTCTGTTCCTTTCCCTAGGAGTAGGACTCCCTGAGAGCCAGACTACTGCGAATCCTGCTGTCCCTCTGGGTCTAGCCATAGTTGTTCATAGCAGTCTCTAATGATCCTTTGAATTTCTGTGGTATGTGTTGCAATGTCTTCTTTTTCATCTCTGATTTTATTTATTTGCGTCTTCTCTTTTTTTCCTAGTTTGGCTACCGGATTGTCAATCTTATCTTTTCAAAACACCAATCTGCTCTGCTCTGTATTATTTCTTTCCTTCTACTAATTTTGAGTTTGTTTGCTCTTGCTTTTCCAATTTTTTTTTTTTTTTTTTTTTTTTTTTTTTATTGAGACAGAGTCTTACTCTGTTACCAGGCTGGAGTACAGTGGTGCAATCTCGGCTCACTGCAAACTCTGCCTCCGGGATTCAAGTGATTCTCCTGTCAGCCTCCCAAGTAGCTAGGGCTACAGGTGTGCTCCTCGATGCCCAGCTAATTTTTGTATTTTAGTAGAGACGTCCTTTCACCATGTTGGCCAGGATGGTCTAGATCTCTTGACCTTGTGATCCACCTGCCTCAGCCACCCAAGGTGCTGGAATTACAGGTGTGAGCCACTGACCCAGCCTGCTTTCCAGTTAAGATGCATCCTTAGTTTGTTTATTTTATCTTTTTCTAGTTTTTGATGTAGGTGCTTATTGCTGTAAACATTCCTCTTAGTACTGCTTTTGCTATATCCCATAGGTTTTGGTATGTTGTTTCCATTATTTGTTTCAAGGAATTTTAAAATTTTCTTCTTAAGTTCTTTATTGATCCACTGGCCATTCAGGAATATATTGTTTATATATGCTCATGTCATTTCCAAAATTTCTCTTGTTATTGATTTCTAGTCTTATTCCATTATAATCAGAGAATATGCTTAATATAATTTTAATTGTTTTGAATTTTTAAAGACTTGATTGTGGCCTAACATATGGTCTGTCCTTGAAAATGATCCATGTGTACCCTGTAGCCATTAGAGGAAATGTTCTATAAATATCTATTAGGTCCATTTGTTCCATGGTGCAGATTAAGTCCAATGTTTTTCTGTTGATTTTTTTTTTTTTTTTGGTCTGGATGATTTTTCCAGTGCCGAAAGTAGGGATTTGAAGTCTCCAGCTATTATTGGGTTGGAGTCTATCTTTCTCTTTATAATTCCTTTATAGATCTGGGTGCTTCAGCATTGGGCATCTGTATATTTTCAATTGTTATAGCCTCCTGCCGAACTGACTCCTTTATCATTGTTTAGTGACCTTCTTTGTCTCTCTTCATAATTTTTATCTTGAAATCTCTTTTATGTGATATAAGTGTAGCTACTCCTGTTTTTTGTTTGTTTCATTTGCATGGAATACCCTTTTTCATTTTGTTCAGTCTCTACTTGTATTTATATGTGAAGCGTATTTCTTATAGGCAGCAGATCATTCGACCTCGTGTTTTCATTTATGTATTGTTTTTATTTATTCAGCCACTCTATATCTTTAGACTGGAGAGTTTATCCACTAACCTTCAATTTTATTGTAGATATTCTTATCTTCCTTTTTTTCCTTACTGTGTTTGTTTTAGTGATGGCGATTTTCTCTAGCATGTTTTAATTTCTTGCTTTTAATATTTTGTGTATCTGTTGTACATGTTTTGATTTGAGGTTATCATGAGGCTTGAAATTGCTATCTTATAACCTCCGTTTTAAATTGATGATAACACTGTATAAAGAAGCAAAAAAGCAAAGAGAAAATGAACAAAACCTCTACACTTTAATTTCATTGCCTCACTTTTAAACATGTGTTGTTTCTGGTTATATCTTACTACACTGTTCGTGTCTTAAAGCTGTTGTAGTTATTTATTTTTGATAGGTTCATCTTTTAGTTTTCTACTAAAGATACAAGTAATTTACACACCACAATTACAGTGTTACGATATTCTATGTTTCTCTGTGTACTTACTACTACCAGTGAGTTTTGTACCTTCAGATGATTTCTTTTGCTCATTAACATATTTTTCTTTCAGATTGAAAAACTCCCCTTAGCATGTCTTTCAGGACAGGCCTAGTGTTGGTGAAATCTCTCAGCTTTTGTTTGTCTGTGAAAGTCTTCATTTCTCCTTCATGTTTAAAGGATATTTTGCTAAATATACTATTCTAGAATAAAAGGGTTTTTTGTTGTTATTGTTTAGCACTTTAAATATGACATGTCACTCTCTCTTGGCCTGTAAGGTTTCCACTGAGAAGTCTCCTGACAGATGTATTGGAGCTTCTTTGTATGTTGTTTCCTTTCTCTTGCTGCTTTTAGGTTCTTTATCCTTGAATCAAGACCCTCCCTGTGTTTGCCCCATGACTAGTAGAGACACAAAAATTAGCAAGATACTCTTTCCATTCTCAAGACATTTGCAGACATCTAAGTAAATTATCTGAAAACGAGATGGCAGAGGAATCATGGGAATATGATGTGACATTAGGGACCTGTTTAGGTTAGTTTCCCAGAAACAAAACTTGGGAAGATTCTTATACGTGTGAGATTTGGGTGGCATGCTCTCAGGAGATCTTTACCAACATCTCTATAAAAAGTTTTGCAGGGTTATACACTATAATGTTTAAAATGGTTATAACAGTTTTGTGATTTCTAGTGACTCTTTTTTTTAGTTGATTGTGTTTTCTACTTTGTCATTAGTGTAGTTATTACAAAAGAGAAAATGAAATAAAATAAGTTGGTGATGTAGCATAGGACAGGTCTCTGAGGGCAGGGAGACCAGCCACAGCCTGATTCTGTGAGAAGCTCTCAAGCAAGTGACATCACAGACTTGGCCCCACTTTGAGGCAAGTGGGATGGGCTTTTACATCCCCATACCAAGCTGTGAGTGGCTTCAGGCACAAGAAGGAGGCCTTATAATCTTCTGGGGAGAGGCAGACTCCATCAGTAGAAGGTAATTCTCCATGGAAGATGGCCGTTGTAAGCTGTTAGCAACCATCTCAGTATCTGGAGTTTGGGGGCTCCTTCCTGGTAGAGAGGATCTGGGTGGGACACCACCAATGGCTACTTCAGGAAGACAGAGTAATGACACCTGGCCATCCTGCAGAGGAGAGGCAGTGGTCAGGGAGGGAGAAGTTAGGAAGGCTTCCCAAGTTAAGGGGTCCTTGTGATTATGGGCTTTTGATCCTGAACCTTTCTTGATTTGAACAAAGTCAGCCAACTCTATAATATGGCTAGCTTTGGGGCTCCTTCCGAAAGAGAGGAATGTTCATCTAAATCTTTTAAGCATTTGAAATCAGATTATAAAATGGAAAGATCAGTGATGCCAACATGCCTGCAGGCAATGTCTATTCCTATACAAAGACGTTTGTGGCACAAAAGCTGAACTATTGGTAGGGGAAAAAATGATGTTTTCCTTCCCTCTCTCCCTATCCCATTTCTCTCTCTCGCTCTTTCTTAAACATGATATTGTCTTTGGGGATTTAGATAAGAAAGTCTTCTCTTAAAGGAGAAGCAGGTTTGGAAAGGTGTTCATAAAGAAAAAGGCAGGTTACAAAATAACATATTTATGATTCTTAACCAACATCTTTATAAAAAGTTTTGCAAGATTATATACTAAAATGTTTAAAATGGTTATAACAGTTTTGTGATTTCTAGTGACTCTGTTTTAGTTGATTGTGATTTTTTATTTTTTTTAAACTAGGTGGAAAGTATTACAACTCCTTTATCAGGAGGAGAGGGTTGATTGTGTTTTCCACTTTGTCATTTGTATAGTTATTACAAAAGAGAAAATAAGATGAACAGAGATGACAGTTGATTGTCATTGTCAGTCTTTTCTTTGGTCTGACCATGCTCTTTCCACCTTCATAATGAGAGCTTACCTTATTGCCGTCGGAGAACTTGAGCTTGGATCCTTTATGCCAAGCAGACTGATTGTGGTTATTGACACCCACCCCCTTTCTTCTTGCTACTGCCTCTGCAGGTAATTTTGGAAACCTGATTGATGGAGGGTCCCATCGTGGGAGTAAGAAGTCAGCTGAATCAGCTGAAGAAGACCTCCTTCCGCTGCTTCAGGAAGGACAAGGGGATGCGACCCATGATGCTCCCATTCCTATGGCCTCCACCACTCACCCAGAGAAGCCACTGGTGACAGAAGGGAACAGGTAGGAGACACAGCCGGGGAGAACAGCCAAGGATTTTGGTGGTAGGATTTTGTCCAATTTCTAGAACTGTTTCCTTCAGTTCTTCAGTAAAATAAGAAACATAATTTTTACAATCTCAGCTATGGGAACAAGGTGCAAACAGGGGCAAGATGTTAAGTACCATTCAACTGAATTTAATCCAGATAACACACCTAGGTAATTCATTTAAAGGCAGAGCAATGATGATGATGATGATTATATCTGAAGCACCCTTTATTCTTTAAGTGAAGCATAATAAAATAGGAAGCTCAGAATTTACAATTGCAATCCAAACCCTCTTATTATATTCATCAGAATTCTGCTATTATATAAATTCAGTTTGATGGGATTATTGAATACATAATTTCTTATCTTATTTTTGACACAGTCATTTGTAAACTGAAAGACTCAAAAAAAAATTGTCAAGCACCAGAAAAGATCATTTCAGAAAGCAGCTGGGGCACTTACATGTACTCTCACTGCTCTCCTTTAATCCATGCAAATTTTTAACCTGCAAATAGAAGTAAAATTATAGAATTTTTAAAAAGAAAGTAGTGTCAAGTACCGATCAAATGAGAAGGGATAGTGTAGTGAGAGTCCTTTATTGCCAGATCTTGAAGTATCCATGATGTTATTACATTCTCATGAAATCATGTTTCTTTCCACATCTTACATGTGAAAGGAATGGAGGTGTGGCATGGCCCTGAGAAGGCTACATTGCTATGCTCCTCAGTCCCTTTGCTCTTTCCCATCTAGACACTTTCTGGAGACTGACCCATGACCACTCTCAGGATAACAGGGACTCCCAAATCTGTTTACCTAGACAGTCCTCTTTCCTGAGCAGCAGATCTAAGCACTCCCACTCAGATGTCCTACAGATTACTCACCAGGCTCATTTTCTTCACCAACAACTTTTCTTCTTTCCCTATTTTTCCTGTCTCATGGACTGAGCCCACCATTCTGAGTCCTCCAAGCCACAGACAAGCTTGTCGACTGTTCTCTCTTCCTTCCAACCTTTATCTGCTCAGTAACAAAGTCAGTCAATACAGTTCTTAAGTACTTCTCATATCTGTTGCCATTTAAAAACTTCTGGCCATTGGTATCTTCAGCCTGGATTACTAGAAAACAGCAACAATAAAACCTCCTACCTGGCTTGGATCTTATTCAAGACCTTCACTAAACTACATGAACCAGTCACTCCCCTGGTTCACATCACTCGTTGACTCCTTGTGGCTTTCAAGATTAAATCCAGAGGCCATAGCTTATGGATGGATTTGATCCCTGTCTACTTCACCACCTTCATCTCTGGCCACTCCACAAACTCTGTCTGTCTTCTGTTCCAAACTACAGGGCCCCTGGCAGTTTCCCAGTATGTCCTGCTGTGTGCTGCTTCTGGACCTTTGAACACACTCTTCCTTCTGCCTGTCAACAGATCTGCTAGGTTCAACACAAAGCCAATTCCTTTCCCTGAATCCCTAGTCTGATTTGGACTTCTATCCTCACCTCCCTCAAGCACTGATTGAAGATGTTTTTACCTGTCTCTCTTCTCTCTTAAACTGGGAGCATGTTGAGGCCAGGGACTATCCCTTATTCACACGCATATCTGATCATCTTTGTGACCAGTGAATGGTAGTAGGTGCTCATGATTGTTTTTGAATAAGTTAAGGAATTACTATAATTGGATTGGATACAGAGTACTATGAGTACAGAGTGAGGTGAGTAACTAATCCCACTGGGGAGGAGGGAAGGAGTTGGGAAAGGTCACAGAAAGGATAACATCTTAAAGCATGAGAATGTGCTTCAGGGATTGAGGGAGGGTGTTTAGGACAATGGAGTCAGTTGAAATAGTCTTAGCTGTTCGTCCTCTTGTTTTTGAGCATTCCCTGCCTTTTCTAAACCCTGTCGTTCCATGGGCCTTCCATGAATCACCTTCTTTGGGGTCTTTTTTTGGCTCCCTGAAAGCCATACTTCTTTATTGGACATTCTGCACAACACCAGGGAGAACCTCAAATTCCCCTGTCCTTTATTCTCAAAACTGAGGACATCAGTGAGGAAATAGCTGGATCTGGAGCTCTGGGGAACTGTTCTGAGACTACTTAGAGGTACTCTGTATCTTTGCACTGGCGCCAGTCAGTAAAGACGTTGTCCACCCTGATAGACTAGCCATTGTTGACTGTTGGTGGGGATTTCAGGGGAGGAAGGTAAGGGAAGGGTTTAGGAAGAGATGAGAGGTCTCAAACCATCCTTGGATGCACCTCATGTTAGTGCTTGCCTGCTGGCTCAAGGAGACTAAAGTAAGTCATACCGGCATTTTTTTTTTTTTTTGGGTACAGTTGGGTTTTTTTATACTCTCTTCAGTCACTACATTGAGGTTATGTCTGTGTAGTCACAAGCCAGGGAGGCAGCAGCCAAAATGGAAAATGTTCTTTCTATAAAAGATCCCTATACATGTGTGTACATATATGCATACACATACATGCATGTGTACATATATATAAACACACACAACTTACTTGTTGCCCCCATTAAAATGTCACCTTGCATCTCTTCTGGGCTTTCCAGTTTTGCGAAGCACATGCATTTACATGCAGTTTATTTACTAGGCTGGAGCTCTGGGATGAGACTGGAGAAAAAGATATCCAGTGGCGGGTCATCATGTGAGGACCAAACGTCACAAGGCTGCTCCTGTGTCAGGATAGCCATTCAGTCTGGCAGTCTTCTCTTTCCACCAGCAGCATAGCACCTTCCCATCTGCTGCCCTCCAGCTGCACTGCAGTTTGCCTAGGAAGCCACAGCATCCTCGTCCATGCAGACATGCTAAGACTAGGAGGTCCCTGAGAACCAAAGAGACAAAGTCTTGAACATCATTAGCGCAAAATGACCCAAACCAAAGAAACCTTGAGACAAAGTAAGATTTGGGGTGGGAATTTATCTGCAGGATTCTTAGTGCAATAATTTTTAAGGAGGCAAAATAGAGCAGTTTGGTTTCTAAATTTGTTGTTGTTCTTCTGCCGTAATAACAACCTCATTTTCTGCCAAAAACTTATGTGGCTTCTTTTCTGAATAAATACCTGCTGGTTTATTTTCTACAGAACAGACTATAGGGCACCTTCACTTATTTTATTGTCTCCTTCAGAAGAAATTTGTATGGGAGAGCTAAAAAGAACAACTGGATTCCAGAGGCTACAGCTTAGGGATTGGATCCCAGGCTACTTCTCCAGCTTCATCTCTGGCCACTCCACAAACTCTGTCTGTCTTCCATTCCAAACTGCAGTGTATGTGTGCGTACACACACACACACACACACACACACACACACACACGCAGTTGGGCTGGTTCCACATTTTCGCAATTGTCAACTGTGCTGCTATAAACATGCTCGTGCATATTCTTTTTCAATAATGACTTCTTTTCCTCTGGGTAGATACCCAGCAGTGGAATTGCTGGATCAAATGGTAGTTCTAGTTTTGGTTCTTTAAGACCTGAAACTATAAAAATTCTACAAGATAACATCGGAAAAATCCTTCTAGACATTGGCTTAGGCAAAGATTTCATGATCAAGAACCCAAAAGCAAATGCAACAAAAACAAAGATAAATGGATGGGTTTAATTAAACTAAAGAGCTTTCGCACAGTAAAAGGAACAGTCAGCAGAGTAAACAGACAACCCACAAAGTGGGAGAAAATCTTCACAATCTGTATATCTGACAAAGGACTGATAACTGGAATCTACAAGGAAGTCAAATTAGCAAGAAAAAAACAATTTCTTCAAAAAGTGGGCTAAGGACATGAATAGACAATTCTCAAAAGAAGATATACAAATGACCAAAAGACATATGAAAAAATGCTCAGTGTCACTAACGATCAGGAAAATGCAAATCAAAACCACATTGCGATACTACCTTACTCCCACAAGAATGGCCATTATCAAAAAATCAAAAAATAATAGACGTTGGTGTGGATGCAGTGAAAAGGGAACACTTCTACGTTGCTGTTGGGAATGTAAACTAGTCCAGCCACTATGGAATACATCTGTTATTTTGACTTTCACACATGCCTGGCACATAGAAACTAAAAACACTTCACTTTTGCCCTCTCTCATTTAAAACCACCCTCTTTCTATACTCCAGCCTGGGTGATGGAGCAAGACCCTGCCTTTTAAAAATAAATAAATGAATTAAATGAATTAAATAAAAAGTAAGCCATCCTTCTTGAAAAAGGCCTGCTTAAAAAAAACCCTGCCCTCTAGTGGTCATTTCTAAGCTTTGTTCCGGTTCTGATGGTAGCTGTTAATACCTCTCCATTGTAGCCATCTACTGTTCATTGTTCATTGCTCACAGGTCCCCAGTTATAGATGAAGGATGGTGTTAAAAGTCTGATAGTTTTGTCACCATGCCTTTCCAGTCCTGCCTAGAACATATAAAACATTAACATGTGACTGGGGTTGCCTGGAAAACACTGATTACCAGCTAACTCCCAGACCTAATTGTTTTCACAGGAATTACAACTATTTGCCATTTGAGGATAAGAAGCCCTGTGTCTACTTCATCAGCTCTTGGGGAGACCAGACCTTCAGGCTGCACTGGTCCAACATGCTAGAGAAAATGGCAGACTTTCTGGTAGGTGACTCTGATGGTAGGGTGATGGATTCGAGAATTGGGAAGCTGTTTTGGGGGAAGGAATTTTTAAAATCTACCCAGTAGAGGGTGTTGACCTCAGTTTAAATACAAATAAATTGAGGATGCTGCATTTGGAGGGCTCGTGGATCCTACCATGCAAATCTAGGGGAATGAGACTACATTCTGTAAAATTCCTGGACTTCAATCAAACTACCTGAATTCAAATCCATGCTCTACTTCTGGCTGTTACAGGATCTAGGTGTAGGCTGTTTTTCTAATCTCCAAAGGGCAGGAGTTGACAACTTTCCCACAAAATAGGCAGATCCTGGCTTCAACTAATAAAAAATCCTAAGTTCCTGGCATGGTGGACAACTCCCTACAAGATCAGGCCCTGCCTACCTCTACAGCCCCATTTTTCTTATGTTCTTCCTCCCTCACTTTGTTCTAACCACACTGGTCTCCTTTGTGTCTCTTGAAGAAACCAAGTTCCTTTAAGCCTTGCATCCATCACAATGCTGGTTCCTCTGTTACTTTGCCCCTCTGCAGTCTTCACCTTGTAACCCAGCCAAATTCCAGGCTCAGTGGCTCAGCTTCAGACTTCCTCAGGGAAGATTCTGACACCTTCTAACCCCTTACCTTCTTATATAACACCCTGTTTGGGTTTTTTTTTTTCTTCTCTTTTTTTTTTTTTTTTTTTTTTTTTTGAGAAGGGGGTTCTTGATTTGTCACTCAGGTTGGAATGCAGTGGTAAAATCACAGCTCACTGCAGCCTTGACCTTCTAGGCTCAAGTAATCCTCCTGCCTCAGCCTTCCATGTAGCTGGGACCACAGGCATGTACCACCAAATGTGGCTAATTTTTTAAAATTTTTGTAGAGATGGAGTCTCACTGTGTTGCCCAGACTGGTCTTGAACTCCCAGGCTCAGTAAGGCCTCCCACTTCAGCATGTCAAGTAGTTGAAACTACAGGTACACATGCACCACCATGCCTGACCTTTTTTTTTTTTTTTTCTTGTAGAAACAAGATCTCACTGTGTTACCCAGCCTAGTCTGGAATTCCTGGGCTTAAGCAATCTTCCTGCCTCAGGCTTCCAGATTGCTAGTGTTACAGACATGAGCCATTGTGCCTGGCCAATACTCTGTTCTTTTCCTTTGGAGTTCTTATCATAGTTCACAATATATTTGTGTGTTTATTGTTCGATAACTGTATGCCACGATTTCTATGGCATTTAGCCTAATACTTGGCACCTGATAGGGACTAAATAACTATTTGGGGAATTGAATATATGAAAGTATTTTATACTGTAAATAGTGCCAATTAATATGCAGTCAATGCTAGATTTTCCCACCTAAGCTGCCCCAGGAGGGAGAGAAGGCTGGGACCTCTTTTTCTCTGACATCTTGTACCTCCCCTTTGCAAGTCCTTCTCTCCTACTCCCATGCTCCCACTACTCCGTCCCACATGCCTCATCAGATCACTCTTGTCTTGTCCCTCCTGTCCCATTAAAACCGATGCTAAGTCAACAAATTTATCTGTCCCATTTGCTTTATAATACTTGTCTCTAAATGTGTAAAACAAAGTATTGTCTCTGACCATCGGGATTCCAGGCCTCATGGAGATAAACTCTGAAAGGGGTCAGAAGGCCTAGTCTGGGGTCACAGCATTTGGAGGTCACAGACTGTCTTGGTTGGGCTGGTCTTACTTCTCCTTCAGACAGAACAGATCATTTATCTCCAAGAGTCTTGACAAGGCAGATCAGAATTTTTCCTAGAAGCCATAGTGACATTCATTTCTAATTCCCTTCTCAGTGTTGGCATCCCTGCCATGCTTAGCATATCATGGCTAACCACCATGGGAAACATGACTGAATGTTTACTAACTACCACGTGCTGTTCGAAGATATTCACACCCTGCTATAGTGTTGTAGTTGGGTTCTGTTATTATTCCATTCTACAGATAAGGAAATTGGGCATAAATACATTAGTTCACTTATAAGTGTTAGAGCCTGGAGTTGACCCCAGAACCCAAGTCCTTAACTATGCCACAGTGTTACCTATTCTTATAGTGAAGGTGTAAAGAGAGGAGCATAGGTCCCCAGGCACCAGACTTTGGGATATGGTAGAGAATACAATTTTGTAAATTCTAATAGTAACACATATATTTCCCCTGAGGTGCCATTTTCCTCCAGCCCACTAAATAGAATTCTAGAATTTAGGCCCAAAAGAAAAGTCTAATTATTAAGCATAGGGCCATTGCCATATACAATCTGTCCCATTATCTGACCCAAAACTCATGTAATTAGAAGAACAGGGAACCCTTTAATTTCAGAGATTATTCAATATGATTATATTCCTATGTAAAACATTACTTTAGAAGTTTTGGTAATTGTATCGAATTACTCTACATTGTTAGCTATTTCCCAAATTATTAGGTTTCCACAGAGGGTAGATTCTAAATAAATGGTACCCAGTTAGGGAATGGATCTACAATAGAAAAAATGAGTTTGAACAGGACTGGACCAATTCCACTTATAAAAAGGAAGATTCGACCTTAGAATGCAGTAGCACTTCCCAATTCAAGTACAAGAAAACCAGAGAAATCTTCCTTCATTTCCAAAACAAACAAAAAAATTAGCTAGCTGTTATTTCTAGTATGTTACAATGAGTATCTCTACTACCAATCTCATTCCCACCACCTCATGTCTCCACCCCTGTGGTTTGTTTTCAGGAAGAAAGTATAGAAGAAATGAGAGAATTGATTAAGATTTCAGAGGAGGCACCTGAAGAGAAAATGAAAACAGTGCTCAGTGACTTCATCAGTCAAAGCAGGTACTGAGAGAGACAGCCCACATATGCAGAGCTGAGCTTCTGTGGACTCAACTTTTAATTACCTTCAGAAAGTAGTTGATTTCACATGCATTCAAATGGCCGTTTTATAGTGCTGTATCCATCTTAATTTTGTTCAGTAATTTAGCCAGTGCTTGTGGACTGACAACTGCTTCCTGACACTTAAACAACTAAAACATAAGTCAAGTGGGAAAAAGCAAAGAAAGACTTACTGCAGAGACTCTGTAGGAAACAAGAAAAATGCTGGTAGTGTTAGTGCACCAGCGTGGTGCTGTGCATATGGTAGACACTCAGAAATGATTTGACACTTAGATGGTCTCAAGAATAAGCTATTAATACATAAAATACTATTGTAGGGCTGAGGGAAAACATCTCTGAAGGGTCACTGAAAATCAACTATTTTCAGTGAAATATACTATTCAGTAAGCCTGAATAGTATATTTCAATATACTATTGTAGGGGCTGAGGGAAAACCTCCCGTCCCTTCTCTGAAGGCTTACTGAAAATCAACTGAAAAAAGTAGATTAATAGGAGAAAAGGCATGCAAATGTACTAAAACGCACAGGCAAGAATCACAGAGTGATTTCTCAATTACCCAGTGCAATACAGAAATGTATATACCCTTTTTCAGAGGGGACATGGGAGATGGAGAATGTAGACAGTTCTTTTGAGGGACAGTAAATCATCAGGAAGAATGAATGGACCAGGGAGATGGGAGGCAGACTTCAGGGGAAGGTGAAGGACGAAGCTGCACAGGAACAAAAGTTCTCTTATTTTTTATACAGATGAAGTCTCCCAGGTAATCTCTTGGAGCTGTCCTTCCTTAGTAGAATAGACGAAAAGTCTTTCTGGGCAGGTGATGATTCTAGTCTCTTCTCTGTTGTTGATCTTTCCTGGTTATTTGATGAGATCTCTAGGGAGGGAGTCTTAAGACAATCACATTTAAGCTTTCTCAGTCAGACTGGAAAATTTAGAGTCTCTCCTGATACTTTGGTAAAGAGGGTCAGAGAGACAGGGAGACGTGGAAAAGGTCAGAGAGAAACCCTGCTTCTGAGGCTTATTTCGGAGGCCTTCCAATTTTCAAAGCACTCAGCATCATGAAGCACCATATTTTGGGGAATTGTTTTCTGTGTCCCAACACTATTTAGTGAAATTTTTGTACAACATGTTAAGTACCAATTAGTAACCCTTATTCCAGATGGCAGACAATATAATAAAATATCAAAAATAGGTCATATAGTTATCTTTTACTGAGTAACAAATTTCCCCAAACTCAGTGCCTTAACACCATAGCTATTACCTTACCATTTCTGTGGGTCGGGGGTCCAGGAATGGCTCACCTGGGCAGTCATATCAAGGTTCCACTAGGATGGATTCACTTCCAAGATCACTCACGTGGTTATTTGCAGAGTTCAGTTTTTCACTAGCTATTGGTTGGAGGCCACCCTCAATGCCTTGCCATGTGATCCTCTCTAAGCTGCCTCTCATGACAGAACAGCTGGCTTCATTAGAGCCAGCAAGCACAAAGAGTCAGAACATCCCAGTAAGACAGAAGTCAGAGTCTCCCATGCCTAGTCTTGGAAGTGACAGCCCATCACTCTTGACTATTCTGTTAGAAGCAAGTCACTAGGTCCAGCCTACCTTCAAAGGTAGGGGATTACACAGTGGCATGAGTTGCAGGAGGTAGGACTCACTGGAGCCATCTTAGAGGCTGCTGACCATTTAAGGAAACAACCCTGGACTAACCCTTGAAATTAACTAGGTTAAGATTCGAGCAGATATGAGAATTTGTCATAATGGGACTAATGGAAATGGAGTGAAGATTCATTTGATGAAAGGCAAGAAGTAGCTAAATTCTGGTGTTCAGCTTTTCAAGTTCTGCCTCCTCAATCTCTCAACTACTCAACAATTTTTACTTTACAAAAAAAGGGAAGCAAAGAAATAGTTTTTATTTCTTGTTTTTCACTATAAAAGCAATATATATATTAGTGCTGATCCTGCTGTGAGCTGTTTAGTGCCACCTGCAATTCCTTTTAAGCATTTAAAAAAGCTTCACAATTCATATTTTTAGAAAGTGTTTATGAGCAAATTAATAGTTTGATAACTTTTCTAAGTTATGAGATTACTTGGGATGATAGTTAATCATTCCCCTTTTTTCTTAAAGTTTATAACCAACTGAAAAAATATTAGAATAAGACAGAGATCAAAATGTTAGTTTTATCACTGGAAAAGTTGGGTTTGAGAAAGCAGCTTGGACCCAAGGTCAAGGCAAGTTTCCTGTTCCCCTGACCTGTTCATGGCCAAGAAGCTCAACAGGGCTTCTCCCCCCATCTCACCCTTGCCCCTCAGAGGGACAGGCTGCTTGCCATGTGACATGTGAAGGTAAGAGGGATATCCACAGCCAGCAGGCAGGCTAGGTCTGAAAGATGAAGAATGAACAGAAATGTGTGCCATAGTCATTTACCCCAATTTTAATGAGGAAACAAATTAATTCTCCTTGTGGGGAAAGGAAAGGGATTAGAAGTGATTATGTCTACCTGCACTGATCCATTCTGGAGAGTGAAATGAATTCCTTCTGCCACAAGTGAAGGCAGGAATTGGGGCAATGGAATTCCCTCCTCAAAATATAATCCTTTTTACTCTTTTTAAAAAATTAAAGAAGACATAGCTTAACTAGTGTGTCCAAGAAGGATTTCTGGTGAGGCTTCCAGCCGCCAGTGGGTAGAGGCTGGGGTAGGACCTTGCACTGGGTGGTGTAGCATCTTAGACTTTCCTTTGTGTTTCCTTTATAATTGATTTTTTTCATCAAAAGTGCTCATCATTGAAATGATCATGCTTGTCATTTTTTTAAAAAAACAGAAATATATAAAGTAGAAAAGTTCTTCTCAATTCTCTCACTCTCCAGTGAGAAGAGTTTGATTTGTCCTCCTGGACTTTTTTCTGTGCATTTGCAAACATATACCCTCATATGTACATACTCATAAAATATCGTATTTCTTCATAAACAATATCACACATTTTGCTCAGCAGGTTATCTTTTCATTCAGCAAAATATCACAGGCATCTTTCTGTAGGTGCACATAATAGATATCCTGAATATTCAATTGCATGTATGTGGCATGATATATTTAGTCCCTAATGATATTTAAGTTGTTCCCATTTATTTTGCTACAATTAATATCATTGTGTAAACATAATCTTGTCAGATTGTTCGATTACTTTTGAAGGACAAGAATTCTAGTATAATTTAGAATCAAGTTTAAATTTTGATAGGTGTGATCAAATTGCCTCTAAAACACTGTAACAGTTTACACCCACCTTCAATAGAGTAGAGGAACGACTAGCTCCTAACATCTTCACCAACCTTGAGTATTATTCATTTTTATAGGTAAAATGGTATTGATTTTAATTTGCATTTACGTTATCACTAGTGAGGACAATATCTTATTTTCCTAAGTGTTTAGTCCATTTACATTTTTCTTCTTGAATTGTGTTCATAATCTTTACTATTTTCTGATTGAACATATTTTTAAACTTCATCTCCAAAAAATGTTACTACTCAGTCTTTCCTATTGTTTTTAAACAGTGGGGACACATTTCAGTATTGAATCTAAAATATTTGTTTTACATACAACTTTTCAGAAAACTTTTGGTGTGTGTTAAATTTGTAAGATGAAGGAAAACAGCATTTTGTGGGGTTTGTTATGAATTTTTACAGCAATCACAATAGATTGCACTGAAAGTGGAAAAACAAATATCTCTTCCCCAAAACTAATGTTTGGTCTGGGCATCATTTCCAGTTCTCCTTTTGTCTCTTGGAAAAGTTAATACATTGTTGCTTAAGCCTAAATTAAAAATCTTGGTTCTATGACTTCAAAAGCTTTCCGATGTAGTGCAGAAAAGATATTTGCAAATCTCTGGAATTAAATAGATGGATTTTCACTAAGTAAGTTTCAAAATGTTATTCTTTTCTTATAGCGCCTTTATCTCTGAAGCAGAAAAAAAGCCCAAGATGTTGAACCAAACCACTTTAGATAAGAAACGTCTTACGCTCTGCTGGCAGGAGCTGGTATGTGAAAATCTATTTATATTTTGTGGACAGAGTTAAAACATGAGCTTTAAAAATAAACCTCACACATGTGGCATAGGTCACAGACCAAATGAGGATAAGGTTTAAAGGTCATACATTTGTGGGATGCAGAGACAAGAGTGAGAAGGGAATATTTGTTAAGTTGGAAAGAAATTAACATTTATTGAAGGTTTACAAGGATGAGCTAGAAGCCCACTGGTCCTACTTCCTATTCTGATCAAGCCCCCTCTTGCTCATTTTCTTGACCTTCATATTTTGTTAAAGGCGTAGACTTGTTTGGCCCTCTGCCCCACAAGCTGAGAGAAAGAGAGGAAACAAAACAAAACTATGCTCCCTGACTTCAGGTTCCCTCATTGAGAATTGTGTTAAAATGTGTAAGCCCTTCTTGAGAACAGGGCCGTAGTTGATGCCCCTCTCTATCCTGGGAACCTGCACACGCTAGGTGCCTAATAGCTGCCCAGTTCTTGTTCAATGACTGGTGACTGGAATTGCCAGACCCAGTCAGGCCCTGGATTAACTCAATTGGAAATGTCAGTTCCAACAATGGCACCAAGGGACATTTCATGTGAGGACAGGATAATTCTGCAAAGAAAATTATTCAGCGCTTGACTTGACAGGGATGTTTTAAAGTATGAGTGGGGCTCAGAGAGATTAAATGATTTTTTTCTAAAGATGACAGCTAGTTAACTGTAGTCCAAAGACTAAAACCCAGGTCTCCTAACTCCTCATTCATCCTTCTTTCCAGAATGCTGCTTTTCTGTCCTCTGGAACATTTCAGGAAGGCTAGATTCCCACCACCAATAAGACCTTCTTCCTATGATGGCTTTTCTCAGCACCTGTGGCTGAAGTGCTGTCTCTGCAGCTGCCCTCTGCTCCACATTTTCTGCAGAGCTCTGTCTTCACATTGTCTGACAGTCCTCGGCCTGATGATTTCAGTATCTTTTTTTCGTGGTCCAGGTCTCCCTCCTCATCTCTAGACCTGCATTTCCAGCCTCCTAGTGGGTACCTCCATGCTTGTCTCACATCACCCCAAACTCTTTGTATCCTACTGAGCCTGTCACCTTATCTAACCTTGTTCCACATCCTGATATTGGCACCGCCAGCTATACTTACTGCTCCACCCAGAAGGCTAAGCTTCAACATTGGCTCTTTATCTCTCACCTTAAGTAGCCAGTTGAATACCAGGTCCTGTAGGTTCTGCCCCTTAATAACTCTGGAACAAACTCCACTTCTTCATCTTCAGAGTCACTGCCTAAACTGAGTTTCTTAGCGTATTGCAAAAGTCTTCTTCTAATCCATCTTCCTTATTACAACAAGCATGGTCTTCCTAAAACACAAATCTGATTAGATCATTATGCTTAAAAAAAAAAATCACTGGTGTCTCTTAGTCATTCATAAGATAAAGTCTAAATCCCTTCTACATGATATATTGGGCTATTTATTGTCTAGTCCCAACCTAGCATCCCAGCTTTATCCCTCTTTAGTTCCTTCCCGTGTACGTATGCTCTGACAGTTTTGAATCCTTGACGATTATGTATATTCAAATGTAATTTTTCCCTCTGTCCTCTTACTCTCTGATTAATTCTATTCACGTTTTAAAATTCAGCTCAAATGCCATATTCTCCAGGTAACCAGCTTTGCCCCTGTCTAGTACCACAATGCTTCACACATTTTAATTATGTGCATGTATTATTTTCACCTTACCAAACTGTCAATGTCTCAGGGAAAGGAAGCGTTATTTCTTCTTCCTGTCCCAGGCCTGGGCTCCAAGCATAGTGCCTGGTAGATAGCAGGTATGCAGTTCTTCCAGTCAACATTAGCAGAGCCTTCTTATGTGCCTCACACTCTGCTATATGCTGGGAACAAAGCTGGAAGAACTTGGTGCTTGTACTTGAGGAATTTCTAGATCAAATGGTTCATTCAGTACATAAACATTTATTTAACACCTATGTGCCAGGAGCTCTGTTAGACACGGAGCCTACAATAAAGGCAAAACAGTGGAGGTCCTTGTCCTAATGAAGTTGACACATTAATGGTGAAGACAGAAGATAGACAGGTAAACAGCAAATTCATAAAAATTATTACAGATCATGATTAAAAAGGAAACTCTTAAAAAGCCACAGTGATCAGGAAAACATGGGGGAATTTAACACATTGGTGACATTTAAGTTGAGGCCAGAAAGATGAGAAGAAACCAGCCATGTAGAGTGTAGGAAGAACATTTGAGCAAGAGGAATCACCAAGTATACCAACTAATATGGTTTGGCTGTGTCCCCACCCAAATGTCATCTTGAATGCTCACATGTTGTGGGAGGGACCCACTAGGAGGTAATCGAATCCGGGGGGCAGGTCTTTCCCATGCCGTTCTTATGACAATGAACAAGTCTCACAGATCTGATGGCTTTATAAAGGGGAGTTTCCCTGCACAAGCTCTCTTTCTTTGCCTGCTGCCATCCATGTAACACATGACTTGCTCCTCCTTGCCTTCTACCATGATTCTGAGGCCTCCCCAGCCATGTAGAACTGTGGGTTCTCCATTAAACCTCTTTCCTTTATAAATTACCCAGTCTTGGGTATGTCTTTATTAGCAGCATGAGAACAGACGAATACACCAGCTTTAGGATGGACCAACTTTGTCATGTTCTAGGGCTTCCGAGGACCAGGGTGCCTGAGGCACAGTGAGCGAGGAAGGAATATTACAAGATGAAGCAGACAGTGGCAGGGCCAACTCACACAGGGCCTTAGAAGTCACTGTAAAGATTTTTTTTCCCCTAAGCTTATACTGAGCTCCCTGGTGGCACTTCTCAAATGATGTCTTCTTGGTCTGAAAGCAGCCACTGTACCTCTGGGAAGAAGTGGTAAGTGCAGTGGTTAAGCACATGGGCTCTGGATGCTGCTGAGGGTCAGCTCTGGCTCTGCCATTCAGTAGCTGCATTACTGCTTCTTCAGCTGTAAAATGGGAATAATAGTACCTACTTCGTACTGCTGTTATGAGGAGTAACAAAGGATTAATCCAGTGGTTCGGATGTTGCCTGGCACAGAGTAACAGCTTAATACACCTTAAGCTGCAATTATCATTGTTGTTGTTGTTAAATATCAGAAAGCCTGTGTGTTAGTCTGTTCTCACACTACTAATAAAGACATACCCAAGACAGGGTAATTACAAATGAAAGAGGTTTAACTGACTCAGAGTTCCACGTGGCTAGGGAGGCCATGGTGGCCTCCAGTCATGGCAGAAGGCAAGGAGGAGCAAGTCACATCTTACATGGTGGCAGCAAGAGGAGTGCCAAGCAAAAGGGGCAAAAGCCTCTTATAAAACCATTAGATCTCATGAGAACTCACTATCATGAGAACAGCATGAGGGTAACCACCCCCATGATTAAATTACCTCCCATGTGGGTCCTTCCCATGACACATGGGGATTATGGGAATTACAATTCCAGGTGAGATTTGGATGGAAGACAAACCATATCAGCCTGGATTCAGGTGCTGGCTAATAAGCCATATGACCTTGATAAGCCTCTGACTTTTCTGGGCCTCAGCTTCTCATCTGTCAAGCAGAGGTGAGATGATATTTACCACCTTCATAGTCCTGTGAGCTTTCCAGTAAGGGGGCAGCGTGCACAGTGGCAGACCCTGGAACAGCCCATGTGAGTGGCTCAGCGCGGAGTGCACCAGGACCTTCAGGTCTCTTCAGCAACAAGACACTGCTTGTTGTCCAGATCTCTAGAAAGACCTACACTGACTCTTGTCTTGTTTTAGGAGGCAATGTGCAAGGAGGCCAAGGGGATCATTCAGCAGCAGAAGAAAAAGTTATCTCTTGATGAAATGATTCACGAAGCTCAGAACTTTGTGGAAAAAATCCGCTTTCTTGTTGATGAGGTAATTGACTCTAAAGGTAATTGACTCATTGGAAAGTTAGACTGAATGTCTTCCAAGGAGTTTTGGATGGTTGGTATGGATGAAATATGAATTAATGTTTTTCTCCCCAGCCCTAGTGAGTTGAGCAGGTACTCCTAGTTTAGAGAAGAGATTTTTAAATTAAACCAAGCAAGTACAGCTTTGTTTATTTACTTATTTTTTTTTAACAAAGCCTGAGCATTCAGCAAAATGAAAGGCACATTCTCTAATGGGCTTAAGTGAAGTCAGCATAAGCACAGAAACTTTGATAGGTTTTCAACTATAAGAGGATTTAAACTCGTGCCCAGTAAGGGCACAGCAGCTTCTCATTTTAAAGTTAGTTGTAAACAGTGTCTTGTGACTTCTAGAATGACCTTTTTAAAAAGGGCCCTCAGATTTGCAACTGTCAGATACTGACACTCCTTCTTAATGCCTGCAAATGTGTAGAAACCTCAAAAACAGGGTTTTATGTGGGATGATTTCAGGGACAGAGATTTACTGCTTCTGTTTCTTTTGAAATTTCTAATTCTTGTTGCAAATAATCAGTCATTTCCTGGAGGCATATTACTTGGTGAGACAGGCAGACAGTAGACATAGGAAGTTTAATAAGTACTCAGAAGGGTTGAACCAGGCAACAGGGCTTTAGGTTTGTGATGACCAACCCTTGGCAGGGAAAGCCTCTCTCCTGGTGTCTCTCTTTCCATATCAAGGAGAAGGGGTGCCCACTTTGGGGATTAATTACACCTGATCACTCAGGATAGGAAAGACAGAGCATCTGCTTTCAGTCCAGGAACGTCAAAGCCTTGTTTATAGCAATATGCCCCCTTAGTGTTTTGAGAGTTTTGTTTGTTCAGAAATGTGCATTTCAAACACCCACAACATAATGGGCCACTTGGCATGGAATTCTACTCTGCCTATCTTGATTAATTCAACTTTAAAGCCTAATTTCCTATGCAATGTAGCCGAGTTCCTGCTGAATAACCACTTAAAATGGAACTAAAATATTTTGCAATCATATTTTAGGTACACAGTTCCTTGTAAAATTACTTTCCTATGAGCAAGTGTAAGGAAAGTCAGTCAAAGACATTCACAGATGTTTTTGTTGTTTCATTTGAATATTCTGGAAATGTTACCTGACTCTGAGGAGTGCTTAGAGCTAAATCATTACTACAAGATTGGGGAAAAAATCCATGGGAAGTTGTCCAAAAGTGTTTTTCCTGCAGATGGAGAAAAGTGGACTACCAAAGACGCCAAATCACAGGTCCAACTTACGTGTTCTAGTAGCACAATGAGCAATTTGGCACGTGGGATTGTATGCACTTTTAATTCATGACCTAAGGCTTTCTCTTCTCTAGAAAGCTGCATTTAATTTGCTTGATGGCATAGATGTTTCAGTGCCTAGATGACTTCAGTCACAGCAATTGTTTTGTCGAAGAGCGACTGTTTCAGGATAGAGCTCTGCAAGTGCATTTGTTCAATACCAACCTTTCAAATCCCAGTCCTATCCAATCCCAACTCCCTCTGTTCCCGCAGCCCCAGCACACCATCCCTGATGTTTTCATCTGGATGCTCAGCAACAACAAGAGAGTGGCCTATGCCCGCATCGCCGCCAAAGACCTCCTCTATTCCCCTGTCACAGGGCAGATGGGCAAACACTGCGGCAAGATCAAAACTCACTTCCTCAAAGTAAGTGAGCAGTATTTTAACTAAAAGAAGAGAGATTTCTGTTTCTCTAGGAAGGCTCAGACTTTCTAGTGTGTGTCGGTGACTCCAACTGTTTGCCAATGCTTTCAAAGATAGGAGGACAACTAGAACACCTTGCTACCTCTTGGTTTAAATTGCAATTCAATAGACCACCTTTAGGTGGATTTTTTTTTTTCAATTTTTTTGTAACTGTTACATCACCTGGCACCCATAAGTTTCTGTTTAAATCTAATGGGTTCCTTTAATTTTTACATCTTTGATTATTAGTATTTATAACAATGAACCTTAATTTTTTTTATTTCAATAGCTTTAGGGGTACAAGTGGTTTGTGGTTACACGGATAAGTTGAATAGTGGTGAAGTTCAGAATTTCAGGGCAACTATCATCTGAGTAGCGTACAATGTATTGAATAGGTAGGTTTTGTTTTTTCTCATGCCTTTCCTACACTCCCCTTTCTGAATTTTCAATGTTCATTATACCACTCTGTATGCCTGTTCATACCCATAGCTTAGCTCCTGCTTATAAGTGAGAACACACAGTATTTGGTTTTCCAATCTTGATTTACTTCACTTAGAGTAAATAAAGGCCTCTAGTTCCATTCAAGCTACTGCAAAAGACATTATTTCATTGCTTTTTATGGCTGAGTAGTATTCCATGGTGTGTGTGTGTGTGTGTGTGTGTGTGTGTGTGTGTGTGTGTCTGTGTGTGTGTGTGTGTGTATATATCTCACATTTTCTGAATCCAGTCATCAGGTGATGAGACACTTAGGTTGTTGATTCCATATCTTTGCAATTTTGAAATGTGCTACAATTAACACGTACATCCTAGTGCCTTTTTTATATAGTGACTTCTTCTTCTGTGGGTATGCACCCAGTAGTGGGTAGTGGGATTGCTGGATTGAATGGTAGATCTACTTTTAGTTCTTTGAGAAATCTCTATGCTGTTTTTCAGTAGAGGTTGTGCCAATTTATAGTCTCATCAGTAGTATATAAACGTCCCTTTTTAGCCACATCCATGCCAACATCTATAGTTTTTTGACTTTTTAATAATGGCCATTCTGGCTGAGGTAAGGTGGTATCTCATCATAGTTTTAAGTTGCATTTCCCTGATGATTAGTGATGTTGAGCATTTTTTTCATGTGTTTGTTGGCCATTTATATATCTTCTTTGGGGAAATGTCTTTTCATGTCTTTTACCCATTTTTTAATGGAATTTTTTTTTCATGTTGATTTGTTTGAGTTCCTTGTAGATTCTGGACATTAGTCCTTTATGGGATACATAATTTGCAAATCTTTTCTCCCATTCTGTAGGTTTCTATTTACTCTGATGATTCTTTTGCTGTGTAGCAGCTTTTTAGCTTAATTTGGTCCCATTTGTTTTTGCTTTGGTTGCATTTGGTTTTGGTATCTTAGTCATAAATTTATTGCCTAGGCCAATTCTAGGTTTTTTTCTAGATCTTTTATGGTTTCGGGTCTCGGATTTAAGTCTTGAATCTATCTTGAGTTAATTTTTTATGTGGTGAGAAATAGAGATCCAGGTTCATTCTTCTACATATGGCTACCTTGTTTCCCCACTACCACTTATTGAATAAGGCGTCCTTTCTCCAATTTGTGTTTTTGCATGCTTTGCTAAAGATCAGATGGTTATAAATATCTGACTTTATTTCTAGTTTTCTATTCTGTTCCATTGGCCTATATATCTACTTTTGTACCAGTATCATGTTGTTTTGGTAACTATAGCCTTGTATAATTTGAAGTCAGGTAATGTGATGGCTTAGGATTGCTTTGGCAATTTGGGCTTTTTTTTTTTTTTTTTTTTTTTTTTTTTTAGCTCCCTGGGAATTTAAGGATAGTTTTTTCTAATTCTGTAAAAAATGATGTTGGTATTTTGACAGGAATGGCATTGAATCTGTTGATTGCTTTGGGCAGTATGCTTATTTTCATGATATTACTTCTTCCAATCCATGAGCATGGGATATATTTGTATTTGTGTCATCTATGATTTCTTAGGATGAACATGTTTCTCTATCAGTTTTCTCACTACCTTTTCACTTTTGTAATTTGTCCATGGCATTTTCTCACATGAGTTAATCTGTATTTTAAAATAGTTTCAAAGAAAATTAGAAGAAGAACAGAACTGCTAGTTCAGGATTCCCTGTGACTTTAAATCGTAAAATTATAAAATTTTCAACTTGGAGGTCCTGCACCCTTCATCAAGACAGAGTCCCCAGATGCCTTCTGGGTGGGCCCTTATAGACATGTGTCTCTGGACAGATTCTACTGTCTCTAACTCAAGATATGAGCTTTGCTTGGAGACATGGGTATTTCACTTCCACTACAAATAAATTTGTATCCCAGCAAGTAGAAATGAATGAATAAGAGGAAAATGTGTCCAAAGCCTTTACCCCACCAGTGACTGACCACAAGAGTACAAGTTGACTGATTCACTTTTCCTAACTCATAGCCGACTGTCCTCCCAAAATCAGTTCTGGTTTCTTGCTATAAAATAATTACTTCTTTACTGACTCAGGGAGGATGAAAAGGCTCAAAGCTATGCCGTAGAGGAACAGGTAAAGAGGTGGCAATTCTTAGCTGAGGACATCTAAGCCTGAGAGAATAGTTTCAGTGTTTGTGGGGCTAGCATGTAGATGGAGGGGACGTATGAGGGAGAGGGGGACACAGAGAGAGATTCAGCAGATAAAATCAGGCCCTACAAAGACATTACAGGGAAATAGTTTCCTAAATGGAAGTCCATAATGCATTCCTCATCTTTAGAGGTGTTAGCACACCCTAGGCAACTATTTGATGTAAACATGGCAGCAGGCAACTAACTATATTAAATAGCCTCTAAGTGTCATCCAACCTCAAGAGGCTACTGTAGATGTGACTGTTAAATGTTGCAGATAGGAGGTCCCTATTATTGAGAATGAGAGCCAGTATGGCATAATGGTTTAAAGCATGGGCTTTGAAATAATGTGAATTGGGTTGGAACTTATATTAGATTACTAGGGTTACTGTGACAATAATTAATTCCTCATCTATAAGGTAGCATGAACTGACTGGCTTAAACAACAAAAATGTATTATCTCATGGTTCTAAATGCTAGAAGTTCCAGGTCAAGGTGTTGGCAGATCCGTTCCCTTGAAGGTGTTAGGGAAGAACATGTTCCAGGCCTCTCTTCTAGCTTCTGGTTAGTTCAATGGCTTTTACTAGAATGGCGCCAATCGGCACATGACATTATTCCTTTGTCTGTGTCTGTCCCTTCATATGACATTCTTTTTATGACTCCAATCATAAAGGATTAGGGACCTACCCTAATCCAGTACAATGTCATTTTTTTAAATTATACTTTAAGTTCTGGGGTACATGTGCAGAACGTGCAGGTTTGTTACATAGGTATACACTACACATGCCATGGTGGTTTGCTGCACCCATCACCCCGTCATCTACATTAAATATTTGATCTAATGCTATCCCTCCCCTAGCCCCCCACCCCCTGACAGGCCCCAGTGTGTGATGTTCCCCACCCCTGTGTCCATGTGTTCTCATTGTTCAATGTCGTTTTAACTTAAGTAATTATATCTGCATTGACCCTATTTCCAAATTGGGTCATATTTTGGGTGTTGGGGATTACAACTTCAATATATAAATGTTGTAGGACCACAATTCAACCCATAATAGAATTCCAGGGACAACATACACTGGTTGTATGACCTTCGGCAACTTAACATTCTTCAACTATCAAATGAATAAAGAATGTTCCTCCTATTTTTCATTCATTAAATGGAGATTGTTGTGAGGAGGAAGTGAATAAATGCAAGTAAAGAACACGTAGTTGTGCCTCACATAATAATCAATAAATGCTAGCATTCTAACAACTAGATATCCAAGTTCCCAGAGGACATTGCTTAATTGTGTCCCCCTCATATCCAGCAAGTTGTTTAAGGCTCTCTGTGTTATTTTCTGGTCATGTATGTAAAATAATTTTGTTTTAGAGATGGCATATTACTCTGTTGCCAAGCCTGGAGCACAGTGGTAAAATCACAGCTAACTGCAGCCTCGAACTCCTGGGCTCAAACAATCCTCCCACCTCAGCCTCCTGAATAGCTAGGTCTACAGGCATCTGCCACTGCAGTTGGCTGATTTTTCTTTTTCACAGAGATGGGATCTTGCTGTATAACACGGACTTGTCTTAAACTCCTGGTCTCACGTGATTCCTCTGCCTTGTTTGGCCTCCCAAAGCACTGGGATTACAGATGTGAGCCACTGTGCTTGACCTAAAATGGCTTTTAAACCCACTCCAGTAAAACCATAACTGAAAAATCAGATTTTTCAGTTATGGTTTTACTGGAGTGGGTTTAAAAGCCATTTTAGGCATTCACCACAATTATCAAGAATTTTCTTCCATTCAAAGAATTCTAAGGAGGCAAGACATATTTGTCT
Organism: Sapajus apella; assembly: GCF_009761245.1. Taxonomy (NCBI): domain Eukaryota; kingdom Metazoa; phylum Chordata; class Mammalia; order Primates; family Cebidae; genus Sapajus; species Sapajus apella. Next base: position 47,404,654 of record NW_022436943.1, read on the forward strand.
TAAAAATAGCAAATCACTTCATAAGGCCCTGTGCTAAAAATACTAGAAAGGTGGTATAAAGTTACTCACTTCTAAATATTTGGATGTATCCTGGCACTATTTAAAATTAGAACAAAGAACAGCTGTCAAATAAAGTCAGAGTTTAGAGGACTTGAGAATGCAGAACTTTTGCCCTGGGGCATTCATCTGAATATTATCTTCATCTATAAGTCTTAGTTTATTTTCTTTATTTGTATTTTCCTTTTGCCATTGGAATTGCTCTGGGTGATAGCTTTCTAGATCTTGTTGAATACAATTATATGAACTTGATAAAATATCTTGATAAGATGATTTAGCAAGACCATTTCCATTTCTGTTTTGATTTTCACTCCTGACTTGAGCTCCCCTCTCACCCACCACCTCTCCTTATGCCCCTTTCTCCTCACTAAATGGGCAAAACCGGAAAATGCAAAGGCTACACCAGGGACACTGAGTAATCCCTCATCTGCCACTCACTCCAGTTTTATAGCTGGGAAATAGGATAGGAAGGTGGAGAGGGGGCTAGAACAGAAGGTAAATCTCTAAACTCTCTAGGCTAAAATTTCCTCAAACTTTGTTCTGTGCTGTTCTTTGAATGGCTCTGTAAATGTTTCATGTTCAAATGCTTTTAAGAAGTAGTTGTGACCTTGGACACTCTTGCAGTTTTAGTGCCCATTAACCGGTGGAATGTTCCAGGAAGTCCTACAGTTGGGAAACATCTTTAACTTTTTTTTTTAATTATAACTTTAAGTTCTGGGATGCATATGCACAACATGTGGGTTTGTTATATAGGTAAACATGTGCCATGGTGGTTTGCTGCACCTATCAACCCGTCACCTACGTATTAAGCCCCACATCCATCATCCATTCATCCTGATGCTCTCCCTCCTCTTGCCCTTCACCCACAGGCCCTGATGTGTGTTGTTCCCCACCCTGTGTCCATGTATTCTCATTATTCAGCTCCCACTTCTGAGTAAGAACATGTGGTGTTTTGTTTTCTGTTCCTGTGTTAGTTTGCTGAGGCTGATAGCTTCCAGCTTCATCCATGTCCCTGTAAAGGACATGATCTCATTCCTTTTCATGGCTGCATACTAGTCCATAGTGTATATGTACCACATTTTCTTTATCCAGTCTATCATTGATGGGCATTTGGATTGGTTCCATGTCTTTGCTATTGTGAACAGTACCACAGTAAACATACATGTACATGTATCTTTATAATAGAATGATTTATATTCCTTTGGATATATACACAGTAGTGGGATTGCTGGGTCAAATGGTTTCTGGTTCTAGATCATTGAGGAATTGCCACACTGTCTTCCACAATGGTTGAACTAATTTACACTTCCACCAAAAGTGTTCCTATTTCTCCACGGCCTCGCCAGCATCTCGTTTCTTGACTTTTTAATAATTGCCATTCTGACTGGTGTGAGATGTTATTGTGGTTTTGATTTGCATTTTTCTAATGATCAGTGATGTTGAGCTTTTTTTCTTATTTGTTGGCTGCATAAATGTCTTCTTTTGAGAAGTGTCTGTTCATGTCCTTTGCCCACTTTTTAATGGGTCTTTTTTTTTTGTACATTTGTTTAAGTTCCTTGTAAATTCTAGATATTAGACCTCTGTCAGATGGGTAGAATGCAAATTTTTTTATCCCATTCTGTAGATTGCCTGTTCGCTCTGATAATAGTTTATTTTGCTTTGCAGAAGCTCTTTAGTTTAATTAGATGTCATTTGTCAATTTCTGCTTTTGTTGAAGTTTCTTTTTATGAATTCTATCATAAAATCTTTGCTCATTTCTATGTCCTGAATGGTATTGCCTGGGTTTTCTTCTAGGGTTTTTATGGTGTGGGGTTTTACATTTAAGTCTTTAATACATCTTGAGTTAATTTTTGTGTAAGGTGTGAGGAACTAACTACTTGAGTTACTTCTGTGTTGAGTCCACTCCTCACCCTCATCGCCATCCCTATCCTACCTTCTGTGAGCAACACAGAATCCATCTCCTGTTCTCCAGGTTCCAGCTTTCCATCCAACTTTTCCTAGGATGCATCAGGAAGTGATGGCTAAAAAGCACCCCAACATGAGGAAACCCCATCTCTACTAAAAATACAAAAGTAGCTGGGTGTGGTGGTGCACACCTGTAATCCCAGCTACCCGGGAGGCTGAGGCAGGACAATCACTTGAACCCAGAAGGCAGAGGTTGCAATGAAATGAGAGATCATGCCATCGCACTCCAGCCTGGGCAAAAAGAGGGAAACTCTATCTAAAAAAAAAAAAAAAGCACCTTTCTGTGTCCTGCCACAGAGCAAAACTTCTACCACATAAACAAACCTCACTTTCACTAACACTGATTGACCAACTCCAACACAGTTCACATGAGCCTCTCTCCTTTCTCTCACTCACCAAGACTACTTCTTCATTTTGAGGTAGCTGGGTTGCACCAGGACCCCGTGGGAGACACCAGGGAGACTGAGCCTTTAGCACTCTTTCTCATGCAATATTTATACATGGATGATCACAGCTTTTTAAAATGCATTTTTGCATTCTTAATTGTTTTTCCTCTGTTGTGTTTTCTTTTCTCCTCCCTTTCCATGCTACTCTCATAGGGAAATAGCTTGCTGTGGTTGGTGAGGCTTCAGGACCACAAGAGAGAGGAAGGAGAGGAAGGGGAAGCAGGTGTAGGAGGCAAGGGAGAGCTTTCCTTTGGCCCTCTGAAGCTTCACTGAAAAATCGATTCACAAAAGGTAGATTAATAGGAGAAAAGGTGTACCGATTTTTTAATGTGTATATTAAATATACACATTAATGTGGGAGTCTTCAGAAGGAAGATCCCAAAACAGGGAAATTTTCCATTTTTATGCTTAGGTTCAACAAAGTATGGACGGACCTGTAGAAATGTGATTCAATTAAAAAGTTATAATCTAACGCTAGTGGACTAAGTGTGGAAACCCAGCAAGGCCTGTCTGTCCAGCTGCTTCATGGCCTCTCTGTAGCATTCTTTCCTTCTGGGTGTTGGGGAGAGCCCTCTCTGGAATGGGCTACAGTCAGACAAGGTAGGTCAGATAATTTCTTTATGGCCAATTTTTACGTAGAAAGGCAGATGGAAAGTTAGAGTTATATTTTTGTTTTTTATGGCTGGCTTTGGGGAAATGGGGTTCTGGTTTCTATTATCTGCATGAGGGAAGAGAGATTCTAGTTTCTGTAGCTAACCTGGGGGTGAATGGGACTGAGAGACAGGAGGGCAGGAGAAGGTCAGAGAAACACTTTTGCTTCTGAAGCTTCTTCTGAGGCTTTCATTTTGGGGTGTTGTTTCCTGAGCCCCAGTAGGGAGAAGGCAGGGGCAGACATGCAACTAGGCTGAAAGTACATGTGAAATTAAAAATGGGATTCTGTTTCTGAAAACACCTGGGAAGGGTCTCAATAATGTTAAATGAATCCAACTTAGATACTTAAGTGAGACACTCTATAATTTGCCAGCAATTCCAATTTGTATATATATTTTTTAAAAATGCACAAGCTGCTAACTTTAGGAGTACAGCAATGGTCTTTGTGGAACACTTTTACAAGATTTTAGCTGAGTCTTTGATTTTTAACCATGAGTTTACATACACACATGTTGTTTAGTAGCAGTAGAAATGAATGATGCTTTTTGTCATTGCTTTGTTTTACTTTAAGAAACACAAGGCTGACCTGGCATGGTGGTTCATGCCTGTAATCCCAGAACTTTGGGAGGTTGAAGCAGGTGAATCACGTGAGGTTGGGAGTTCAAGATCAGCCTGGCCAACATGGTGAAACCCCAACTCTACTAAAAATACAAAAATTAGCCAGGTGTGGTGGCACATGCCTGCAATCCCAGGTACTGGGGAGACTAAGGCTTAGAATCACTTGAGCCTTGAACCTGAGAGGCAGAGGCTGTAGTGAGCTGAGATTGCACCACTGCACTCCAGCCTGGGTGACAGAGCAAGACTGTCTCGAAAAGAAAAGAAAAAGAAAAGAAACACAGGCCACAGGCACAGGATCAGTGGCTGATGCCTGTAATCCTAGCACTTTGGAAGGCTGAAGAGGGGCAGATTGCTTTAGTCTAGGAGTTTGAGATGAGCCTGGGCAACATGGCAAAACCCCATCTCTAACCCCCCAAAAATAGATAAATACAAAAATTCAGTGTGGTGGCACCCACCCATGGTCCAAGCTACTTCAAAGATTGAGGTGGGAGGATGGCTTGAGCCCAAGAGGCAGAGTTTGTAGTGAGCTAAGATTGTACCACATCACTCCAGCCTGGGTGACAGAGACCTATTGGTAGTGGAGGGATGGATAAAAAGAAGAGAAAAGAAAACCCTGCAGCACATGAAGGGCAATGCAGCACATGAAGTTACGAACATTACTGCCCAAATACTTAAACCTGAGATTTGTAGACTAGCAGCATCAGCATCCATGAGAAGAAATCAGATTCTCAAACTGTCCCAGAGACCAGCTGAATTCAAGCCTGCATTTTAACCAGATGCCCTGGCAATCCATGTGCTCACTGCAGTGTGTGAGGAGCATTGGCTAAGAGTCTGGGCTCTGACCCTGCCTTGCTCTGTGACCTTGGACGGTTGTCTTAACTTCTCTGAACCTCTGCTTCCTCACCTTTAAAAAACACATTGTAAAAGTAGCTACTTAATAAAGTTACTGTGAAGAGGAATGATAACCTGTGATTTGGTAATAGCTTGCATGCAATAGAACATTCTATGTGAAGAGAGAAACATTAGACCAGGGCCTAGAACGATGTAAGTGCTCAACATGTGTTAAATATTATTGTTAGAAAAGTAAATAAAGGATATTCACTCTCTCTCTCTCTCTCTCTCTCTCTCTCTCTCTCTCTTTATTTATTTATTTATTTATTTATTTATTTATTTGTGGGGTTTTTTTCCTGAGACAAAATCTTGCTCTCTTGCCAGGCTGGAGTACAGTGATGCAGTCTTGGCTCATTGCAGCCTCCACCTCCCAGGTTCAAGTGATCCTTCTGCCTCAGCCTCCTGAGTTGCTGAGACTACAGGCATGTGCCACCATGCCCGGCTAATTTTTGTATTTTTAGTAGAGATGGGGTTTCACCATGTTGGCCAGGATGGTCTCGATCTCTTGACCTTGTGATCTGCCCGCCTTGGCCTCCCAAAGTGCTGGGATTACAGGCGTGAGCCACCGTGCCTGGCCCACTCAACATATATTTACCACATGCTTCCTGGATGCCACGAACTCTTTTAGGCACTGGGAACATGGCAATGAAGCAACAGACAATGTTCTTATCTTTATGAATTGATATCTTAGTGATGCCTACAAATGGCAGAGAGATTGCTTTTATTCCAGGAAAATAATCTTAGGCTTTCAGTACATATTAATTTTATTGAACAAATGTATTCCTCCATACATTTTGGCTATTATTATTAGAGAAGTGATGAGTTGAGGATTATCTGTCTTATTATAACTTTATAAATTACAGGTTGTTGAATGTGTTTCCAAAAACAAAATAAACTTATTTGTTTTTTTTTTTTTTTTTGAGCTCAGCAAATACTGGCATCCTACTGCTTTGAGATTACAGTCCCAGCTCCTCCACATACTGAGCAGGATTCTTCAGCTTCATCTGTGTCATTCTCTGTCTAGCTCTCATGCTCACTGGTTGTGATTCTTCTTTCCTGAAAGCTCTTAGCAGCGTTCTTGGCACAGAGTAAGCACTTGCTAAATATTAGCTCATATTACCCAAATCTTTTTTCACACAGTTTCCTCTCTTCCTGGGATCCAACTCCAAAGTGCCCATTAAAGCCCAGCTAAATATTTGAATCTTAAAGGAAGGATGGAAATCGCTGCTGCTACTTCTCTGCTTCCTTAGCACGTTCTCTCTTTGCATTTGAGTAGGTGAAGATAAGTGGCCAAGTGGAGTGGCCTCTTTGTGAGCCCTGGAGGGGAGGGCCAGGACTTAGTCTTCTGGCCCCACTCCCTTAGCAAGGGCCTAGCAGCATTTGCAGTATTGCTAAACTGAGTTGCTGAAAATCCATTTATGGCACCTGCAGAGCACAGTAAAAAGGCAAACAGCCATGCTCAATTTCGGATTCAGAGGCTCTCCATGGGGACCTTGGAAATTGTCAGAGCAAGTTGTGGCCTTTCATAACAGGATTTTCTGACCCTCTATGGAAAGGAAGTGATGTTAAAAAAACAAAAAGAAAGAAATTACTCATAGGAAATTCTAAGAAACACCAAGAAGAGGCACTTAGAGCTCACAGCATTTGGAGAGGCAGCAGTTAAGTGCCGTAGGTTACTCTCAGAATGATGACCTCACCGGCAACAGCCAAGACTGGGGCCTGGGACTCCTTACAGGGGTAAGGAAGCACCCTAATCCTGGTGACTGAGAAATAAAGGAGTCACACTGCCTACATTTTGTTGTGTCCTTCAGATTCTGTATGTGTGTGTATATGCCCCCATGCAGGCATATACACACACATAAGTACGTGTACACACAGGCACATGTACACACATACATGTGGACATGCACATACTCCCTGCACATACTCATACTACCCACACAAATACAGACATAAACATAGAAATTAAGGCAAACGTAAATGAAAATACAAATCTGAGCACATTCAAAAGAGAGAGCAGAGTGGTAAGGGAATCTGAGACCACACTGCATGAGGAAGTGATGGAGGTGTTTAGCCAGGAAGAAAGCGCATGGTAGGCTGGGTAGGTTCTTCTAAGTACACAGAGTCCTGACGTATTGAAGAAATACTAGGATTCTTTTAAATGAAGCAAAGAGATAAAAAGTCAAGTTGGAACTCCAGACAGCTGGAAGTTCCAGGAAGATTTCAGCTCTGAGTGATAGGCTGTGGGGTGCAGAGCCTAGAGTCCAAATTTGGAATCATCTCTTCTATTTTTGACTTTTGTCTCTGTCACTTAAAAACTGAGCCATCGTAGGCAACTTACTTTATCTCTCTGAGTCTGCATTTCCCCATTTAACAAATGGGGCCAATAAATGCACCTACTACCTATGAAGTTTAAATGACCCATGGCCTGGAAGAGCTTATCACAGTGCAGGTTTAAGCTTTAGGTCCCACTAAACCTGGATCCTCCTCTGGAGTTGTGCATCAAGGCAATTGGGGCCATTGCCTTTATTTTGATTTAAGAGGAGCTCTGGAGAGCTGCTCTCTGAACCTATGTCCAGGTGTGTCTCCAGGAAGGACAAAGGGGAGGCCTATAATTATCTCCTGCTAACAAGTCAGTCTTTTTTTGTAACCTTTCTCCAGCCTCCTGGAAAACGACTGGCTGGTTGGTCTGTGCAAGCAAAAGTCGACGTGTACCTGTGGCTGGGCTCCATCAAGCATGCCAGTGCCATTTTGGACAACTTACCAGCAGGCTATGAAGCAGAAATGTCCTCCAAAGGGGCTGGCACCAATCACCCCCCTTCCAACCTATGCTACCAAGGTAG
>NW_022436943.1:47412134-47629334 GCF_009761245.1 Sapajus apella
AGGTAGGGTCCCCAGTCCTCCAAGGGGGCTGGCACCAATCACCCCCCCCCATCCAACCTACATTACCAACATAGAGTCCCCACTGGACAAAGAGGGTCATTTGAAGTCTCAGGTGGGCTTCTGAAAAGGTAATTAGGAGGGCAGCATGCATGAGTGTTTTGCACATTATTTTACGGTCAACTTATTGGCCTTCTCTAGTACAGTTTCTAAGTGTTCTACCTTACCATCCAACGTTCCATCTAAAGTATCATTAAACACATCTGGAATAAACACTTGTTTCTCTGTTAAAAGAGAGGGAGCAATTTGAGTTTCTTTGTAGGCAGATTATGTAGGTTGAGTTTGCATTTTAAGCAAAAAATATGAGAACGTCAATAAGTTCTTGTGTTTACATGATCTGTGGAATTAAGGCAGATTTTACTTTTATGTGGCATGGGGGTTTCCCGCATATCAACAGCAGATATTCATATTTCCTAGTAGTAACCCAGTGGTGACTGGTATCAGTAGGTTCACCCATATTTCTTTAGCCTGGTTCTTGGCTTGGCTGCTTTTAAAATTCAGCATGCTGTATGGAATCCTTCCTTCCATGTGGTTATTTTCTGTAAGTGACGTCATGTTTATGTTTTGATGCGTTTTGAATTTTATTATAAATATTCCTTATAAGTTGCATTTTGCTTTCTGCTTCCAAATTACTTCCATTTATGTTATCTCTTGCTGCTAAGTTCAGGTAAAGCAGCCTGCAATTTTACCTTCATTTCTGCTGAAGTTGAGTTTGCGGTTGAGCCTGTATTGGAAATACTGGGGAACTGTCTGCACTCTCAGTTCTCCTCTGTTGCCCAAGGCTCCTCTGATGTTGGTTGACCTAGACTGCCAGTATAATCAAAGTTGCTCAATAGTCAGAGAAGACAAGGTTCTGGAAATACATATCCAATGGTTCAGCTCATGGTTTCTGTGCCCAATATAAATGCACACCAACATTGTCTTTTTGGAAAATATATAATACCATATGCCAAACATTGTGCCTTACACTTTATGCATAATATCTCATTGATTTCTCACATCAACCTTGGGAATACTCTTCATCTTACAGATGAAGAAAGTTATGTATCAGAGATGCTTAGAAATTGCCCAAGATCACACAGCTAGTAAATCATGGGGGAAAAATGTCTCCAAACCCAGCTTCCTTTCTACTGTCTTCCACCATTCCTTGAGAGAGTTTTCATCTTTGGGTAAAAGATGTTCACATTAACTTGATAGGAAAAAACAGGAAGCTAACTTGGCTTCCTATTTTTATGGACTATCTCCAGAGACCCAAGGACCTGGACTGGTTGCTGTCCCAGCTATTAACAATTCAAAGAAGAGGAGAGACTTTTCCCAATGCTTTCTGATGCTCTGCAGTGTGTTGTTTTCACAGAGTGACCTAAAAAACTTTTCCTGCTGCACACTGGCATTGATGACTTTGGCTGCCTTCCATACCTACCGGAGAATTTTGAAAATACTTATTCAGCAAATAATTAGTTTGCACCTGTATATGGAAGACATGGTGGAAAAACTGGCGGACAACATAGAGATGAGTGAGAGGTGATTCTGGCCCTCGAGTGGGGAGAGTCAGATACTTCTCTCATAACCACGTATAAAAGGCAAGCCATAGCACAAGCAGTGTACCAATAAAGTGTGCGAAGGGCGACTAGGTTAGTCCAAGGGACAGGAGTAGTAAGACTCCAGGTTTCAGAAAAATGAAAACTGACAGCCAGTAAATGGCGATCCCTGGAGCTGTGCAGTGCACAGCTTGTGTGGCTGCCATTGGTGGGGGCGGGGGGGATCTGCTAAAATTACGGGGTTAGTCATTTCAGGGGCAGCTGATGAACATTTTTATGGGGTGAACCATTTCCAAGTTCACTCTCAGCTGAGAAATTTGCCGAACTATGCAGCATGCTAAGGAACACGTGGGCCACCTCTAGACACACTGCTGTCAGCAAATCCCTGTGCCATCTGCTGAACATTCCATCATTTACTTTTGCCATTTCAAGGGCCTCCCTTGCCAGCAGGGCCCAGCCTGTCATGTGAGGGTTTATTGGTGTATGGGACAGAGGGAAGGGTTAGAATTGGGTCCAAAGGAATCACTTTTCTGGCTCCCCTCCCTTGACAGAGTGCGGAGAACTTTCGCTGCAAGTACCCAGACTTAACTGGGAAGTGTGCAGAGCTCAAGTTTTCCAAATCCTTTGCAGGATGAGAGTGGGTCTGATATGGTTGCTACATTCTCAGGTTCCATATTGGTCCCCAGGCAGCCAGACAGTGCCATGGGGTGGAGGGTGGAGAGACAGAAACATGTGTGAGCCTCAACACAAGTAAGGAGTTGTCTTTGGCACCCCTTGTCTTTCCTGCCCCTCCTCACCCTGCCAGCCAGGGCTCAAGGCCTGTAGCGCCCAGGGCTGCCATGTCCCTCCCATCCCCTCATTTCCCTCCCTTCCTCCAGTGCATAAGCTCTGGCCCTTAAACTTCTGTCCTAGAGGGAGTGGTGGTGTCTCCTTGTTGGTTCCCCTGCCTGACACCTCGTCTGTCCATGGCTAGCTCAACTCAGTTGTACCCTCCTGAAGTTTCGCTCTGCTAGCATCAGCTTCTGTGCACAGACCTTCAAGAGCTGCCTCTCACCTCGTTCAGGCCTCCTGGGTTCTCAATGATATGACTATAGCTGTCTGTGTCCCTGGACTCTAGACAAACTGGACTACACTCTTGCCCCGTGTGGCCTGGGGTTTTGACTGTCTTGACTCATCCTGCTCCAGTGTCCTGGGACCTCCATCCCTGCCTCCCAAATGTTACCATCCTTTAGGGCTCTGCTCAAAGGGCAGCACCACCTCCCCTGTGGTCTGCCCCTTTTTCTTTGAGTGTGCTTTGGCTAATGTAAATGATTCCTTTGCCTGCATATGTTCTTATTTCACATGGATAGTACTGTGTCTCCTAACTCATGCTGTTTTGTTTTCTTTCGCTAAGCACTTAAATTCTTGAGATCCATCGATTTTTCCATGTGTACCTCCAATGCGTTGCTCCTAGCTGCTCTCCCAAACTCCCTGACATTTTTCCTATCTGCTACCCCAGTGAGGGACATGCAGCTTGCTTCCAGGTGCTCACCACAGGCCGCATTGCAATGAGCAATAGTAACCACACTCTAGCGTCTTCACCCCCTTCTTGAGTTCTTCCCATGTGCCAGGCACCATTCTTAGCCCTCAGTTCCCTTCAATAACCCATGAGGAACTATTATTACCTCCATTTTACAAATAAGGAAATCAAGGCATGCTAATAAAGCGTTAGTAGCCATGTACAAGTCCCCTTATGGACCTGTGTGAGATCAGTCTAGGGATGGCATTGTTGGGGGGCGGGGAGTTCACAGGGTATTTGTACCCTGAATTTAACTAAGTAGAGTGATTCAGATTAGTGCATGAGAGTTTCTGTATCCCACTCCCCAGTTCAGCACAAAAACAGACACACTGAACACAGTAGCTTTGGGAGAGTCAGGGAAATGGGAGTGGGTAAAGAAGTAAAAAGGGAGACGTGAATATACAAACCAAGAGGTGCCCTGAGTGAGGCCATGATCAGAAAGTGCCATGGACCAAGGACTGTGATGAACGCAGCTCCTACTTTCAGTTTCCCTGCGGAACGCTGAGCTGCCCCAACCTGAGGCCTTCTCTCTGCCACCTCTCCTGGCACAGGGTGTGCTCACTCCTACCCTCTTCCCCCGTGTCCCTTGCCAGCATTCTCACAGGACACTTATGCCCAGCCTGCCCCCTGCCACTGTGATGTGGGTGCTGGTCTTATCTTCTGCCTTCTCCCAGTAGCTCCCCAGGGGCAGGGACTATCTTAGCATGGAATCCTCAGAGATCAAGACCAAGACTCTGCACAGTAGGTGCTCCAAAGGACCCGGGCTGGCTAAATGGAAAATGAGTGAATGGGTGACTTCAGATGTAGATTGTGTTTATTGACATGAAAACTATGTGGAACAGCCCCTTTCTCTCTCTCTCTCTCTCTCTCTCTCTCTCTCTCTCTCTCACACACACACACACACACACACACACACTCATACCTGTATAAACAGGAGAATTACTAGGGAGTAAAATGTGGTATTTTAGAAAGAGAAGGGGATTTTAGAATCAGACAGAAATAAAAATCCTGACTCTGGCATGTGTTAATTGTACAAACTTTTGAAATGCTTTTAACCCTGTTGTGGGCCATTTTTCCTCATCTATAAAATGGAGATCATGCTATTTCACAAGGTTTTGTGAAGAATAAAACACATAACCTGGTGAAGGCACCAACGAAGATGCCTGGGTACACAGTCCCCCATAAATATCACCTCTTCCCTTTCTTCAGGGTTTCCATTCCAGTCTCAGAGGAGGGTGGATGTGATTGGTGGTCTCTTTTTGTGTGTCTGTGGATACACAGATGGACATCACACACAGACACACGTGTACACGCCATTCTTGAAAAGCCCGCTAACACCTCCCTCTTCCATGATTTGTCCACAGACCGGCATATTTTTCAGCTGAGAGCTCACATGTACCAAGCCCGGGGCCTCATCGCGGCTGACAGCAGCGGACTTTCAGACCCTTTTGCCAAAGTCACGTTCCTTTCTCACTGCCAGACCACAAAGGTAACCAGGGTAACCAAGACATCCTGCTTTCTTCCTGCAGCCTGCAACTGACCCCCAGAAGAGCCCAGGAAAGAAAAACATGAGGGCATGTTGCAAATGCCTGCATCTTTGGGTGTGTAGATGTTTCAGACTGAAAAGTGAATATATGCCCAGAAGGACTGATGTGGAGAAGGTCTATTGTTTCACTGTTATTCATTGTCCTAGGGCAAAGGAAGCAAGTCCCTGAGGCAAGGGAAGGATAGGAGAAAAAGAGGAGTGGGGAGGAGAAGCAGAACCTGGAACCCCCAGGGTGCCTGCTGAAGTGCCAGGCGCAAGGCCACGTGCCGTGGGGAGGGCGCAAATGAGGAGACAGCAAAGACAGCCTGCATGAGGTTTATGATCCGGTCATTATGAAGGGGCCTCAGTGGGGAGAAACATTTTCCAGCTTTGTGGTCATGCTCTGGGCTTTGCACTCACCAGCTGGGGAGATTTGCATGCTTTTAACATCTCTATGCTTCACAGTCCCCCTCCTCTGGAAAATACTACTTCGTAATGGATGTTGTGGGTATTGAGGGAGATGGGTTGTCTTCATCTGTTTAGTGTTGCTTATAACAGAATACCTGAAACTGAGTAATTTATAAAGAAAAGGGGCTGGGCGCAGTGGCTCACGCCTGTAATCCTAGCACTTTGGGAGGCCAAGGTGGGCAGATCGTGAGATCAAGACATCGAGACCATCATGGCCAACATGGTGAAACTCGGCCTATACTAAAAATACAGAAATTAGCTGGGAGTGGTGGTGGGTGCCTATAGTCCCAGCCGCTCGGGAGGCTGAGGCCAGAGAATCACTTGAACCTGGGAGGCAGAAGTTGCAGTGAGCTGAGAGGGCGCCACTGCACTCCAGCCTGGTGACAGAGAGAGACTTTGTCTCAAAAAAAAAAAAAAAAAAAAAAAAAGGGATGTATTTTTTACAGTTATGGAGGCTGGAGGTCCAAGGTTGAGGAGCCGTATCTGTTGAGGGCCTTCTTGCTGGTGGGACCCTGCAGGTTCTGAGGCAGTGCAGGGCATCTCGTGGCATCGCGTGCCGAGGGGGCTGAGCATACTAACGCGCTCACTCAGGCCTCTCATCTTCTGAAGCCACCAGTTCCGCTCCCATGACAACCCATTAATCCATAGATGAATCCATTTGTGAGGGCAGATTCCTCATGACCCAAACACCTCTTAAAGGCCCCACCTCTCAATACTGTGACATTGGAAATTAAATTTCAACATGAGTTTTGGAAAAGACAAATATGCAAATCATAGTATGGATTCTGCCTGTTAGTCCTCTGTCTTTCTGCCTTTTCTCCACACTGAGTACTAAAACATGAAAAAGATTCCCAATCAGCAAAAATACAGTAGGATGCTTTTCTCATTAGATTATATTCTCTAAAAATTTACTCTGTCCTCAGATTTGCAGTTTGAAGAGAGAGAAGCTCAGTAAAGAACTGCCCATCTCAGGGAGTTAGGCACCATGGGTTAGGACGCAGTGTCCTAAGGTGACCTTCTAGCTCATCTCCTCTCTGACTGCATGTCTTTGGGCAACTAATACAACTCACTAAACCTCAGGTTTGTCATCTTAAAATGGGACTGTCATGAAGAGGCAAATAGTTTTTCAAATGATGGATAAATGCTGGCCATGACATTGGCTGATGTTGAGAGGGCTAACATTTTTCTCCAGGGCAAAGCCCGTGACCTGGATGATAGATGAGACTGCATTTTGATTTATGACTCACAGACTGACAGCATGTTGTGAACCAGCCTCACATCTCTTTAACCAGTGCCTGTCGGGTGCTGGCTTTTTGTCAGGCCACATGCTGGGCTCTGGAGGATGGGAGGAACCAGACTCTGCTCCAGGGTAATATGCGGTCCAGGCATGGATACCGGCTTCATGACAGATGAGGCACTACACTCTGATAAGCCAGGGTGCAGGGCTATACAGAGTCCTACAGGAGCCAAGCAGAGAAAAGGCTAGTTACCAGGGAGGGAAGTCAGGAGAAACCTCAGAAGGAAGGCGACGTCATCCTCATTCAGTGACTGAGCATAAAAATGGGAAGACAGCAGACTACTTTCTCTTTCCTATGTTTCGAGAGTTTGTATGCAGCGTGGTGATGATGAGTCTGGACTCTGGAGCTACACTGCCTGCCTCGAAATCCAGGATCTTCCATTTATCAGCTGTGTGACTTTAAACAAACCTCTCTTTGTGCCTCAACTTCTTTATCTGTGAAACAGGGATGATAACTTTGTACATTCCTTCCAGAGAATAAAATACCCAGGACAATAATCTTGCTTAAAACTAAGGCTACTACGCGACTGCTTATTGTTATTGCCATTGAGGCTTCCTTCCAACAGCAAGGGGGTTCTCACAGGATGGACCCCTCGAGCCTTCCGCCACCCGCCACAGCACTGTGGAATTCCAGGGCCCTGAGTGGAGCACAGGATTCGGATGAAATCCTTGTTCTGCTGTGTAATTATCCTTCTATTTTGCATCTCCATACAGCATCTTCATTTGACTTAGATCCGTATCTCAAAGGAACAGATGGCTTTTGTTTATCAAATTGTTTGAAAGGGAAAATAGGTTCTGTTGAGTTCTGGACTTTGTCTTCATAATTTCAAGCCAAGTACCTCATTTTTATTAATAATAATAGCTGCCATTGACTAAAAGCTCCCACGTGCTGGGCAGAATGCTCAGCATTTTATATGCGTTGTTTGCTGTATCTCACTGCAGCCCGAAGCTGGATGTTATTAGTGTCTTCATTCTACAGATGAAGAAGGTAATGTTCGAAATGATGTAGCTAGAAGATGGTGGAACCAAGATGGGAACCCAGGTTTGTCCAATTCCAAAGTCACTTTGCTTCACCACTCCACTTCCATTTTAGTAAGAAAGGATGCCAGTTCCCCTCTCCTGTTTCACTTCTGTGCTACCACAGAGCGACTTGTCTGCAGGTGACATGCCCCCTTTATATATTTATCTTACTTCCTTTCTCTCTTTCTCTCCCTCCCTCATTTCCTTCTCTCTCTTTCTTTTCTTTTCTTTTCTTTCCTCTCTCTCTCTCTCACTTTCTCTCTTTCCTTTGTTCCTTCATTCATTTTCTCTTTCTTTCTGATGGAGTCTTGCTCTGTTGCCCAGGCTGGAGTGCAGTGGCACAATCTTGGTTCATTGCAACCTCCACCTCCCAGGTTCAAGAAATTCTCCTGCCTCAGCCTCCTAAGCAGCTGAATTACAGGCACATGCCACCACGCCCGGCTAATTTTTTGTATTTTTACTAAAGACGGGATTTCACTGTGTTAGCCAGGATGGTCTTGATCTCCTGATCTTGTGATCTGCCCACGTTGGCCTCCCAAAGTGCAGGGATTACAGGTGTGAGCCACTGCGCCAGGCCTATGTATTTTTCATGATGAGGGAAGCTGAGCTGGGCTCCTGCAGTCAAAGCCAAGTGCCATTGTTCAGCTGGTAGCACTCACCTGACCACAGGGGCCTCAGGGAGAACAAGCCTCTGACGGCTGTTCCTGAAAACCAGTGCTTTATAAAGTGACTTAATGTAATAAAATATTTCAAAGAGGGGAATCCAGTCATTCCCATCATCACTGGGGACATAGGACACAGAAATCTTGCGACTGAAGTGCAAAGGGAAAGAGAGAAAGCTCCTGCAGAGAAAGGCTTCTGGGATGAAAGAGGGAAAAGGACTGAGTGGCTAAGAGGGAGCATTAAAGGAGAAGGGGAGGAAACTTAGAGGGTGGAGCATGGAACCTGCTATTTCCAACAACCAGAGTGGGACTCAGTTCTGAAGACATGGACGGTCTTTTACCCCAGTGCACCAAGGCTGCCATGTGGCAAGTGTTCAGTAAATGTTTCCTCATTTATAAAAGAATATGGGCTGGGATGGGGTAGGATGGATAACAAGCAATTATTGAGCACCAGATGTGTGCCAGGCACTTAGTGTTCTTGGACAGTGGTCATAACTCCACAAGGTAGGTGCTAACCACATTTAAATGAGGAAAACTAAGGTTTGGAGGGTTAATCTCCAATCTGCCCAAGTTGAACACTGGGTAGGTAATGAAACTAGAATTTCACTCCAGAATTACCTGATTCTAAAGCTATACTCTGTCCGTGATAGCTGGCTCCCTCATCAAAATGTTAGATAAGTGCCGCCATAACTTCCAAATAATGTCATTTAACCCAGTTACAATGCATAACTCTTTAAGAAAGCCCTTAAGAAATGAGGTGAATCATAGGCATGTTAGCAGAGAAGGAGGATAATATAGTTTTGTTTGGGTGAATCTTTTAGTACCTCCTGAAGATGGTCATGCAGTCCTTTGACTCATGGGAGCAACTCCTAGGACAGGTTAATATTCATTCATACAAATAGCCATTGAGCATCTGCTATTCACTGAGTGCTGTATTAGTGTCTAATACTGTGCCTGGCACATTGTAGGTCTTGAATACTATATTTATATAATGAACAAGGGAGTGAAAAAATGCTGGCCTCTGGAATCTTATCAAGTGGCATTTACAGCCCAGTGCCAAAGAAGACATCAAAATATTTCTATAGGAAAGATGCTGTGAAGATTATAAATTGCTTTGGTATCACACCATCGAGTGCATACTACAAGACTGATCACATTTCTATTTTGAAAAGCAAAATAAATACACAGGGTTCTTTGTGATGTCACTGACACGGGGCAAGGTTGTATTGCAGCTTAACTCCTGTTATTAGTTGGTTGAAGCCATTTTCCTGTTGGAAAAGTTAGATTTTCTCTGAAATGTTATGTTTAAAATCTTGTTGTGTCTCAGACATAAAATACTCTAAAAGTGAAAAGAAAAAGAAATTGTGAAAATTCCCAATATTTTTATGACCCACATAAAGAAGAGCAATAAAAATATTCTTTCGTGACCACAGTGCAAATGACTTAATGCTGTGACTAGAAATGACTCGATGTAAAACGCTGGGATGACAGTTTGATGTGCGTTTTGGAGTCCAGGCCAGGTCTCTCTCCCTTACTTCCTAGATTGAACAGTGACAAAGGCACAGTTCAGACGCTTCCCCAGGACCCAGCGGCTGCTATGATACATTCACCTGTGAAATCACTCATTTGCCTGGAAGAGAAAGAAATGTGGTTTTGAATGCTTTCCAGGACTAGTCTCCTACATTAGTGGGGGAGCTTCTGCCCAGGTGCAGAGTCCTCTTGTCCTGTAAACAACTCCAATTTTCAGCTGTGTGAAACTGGCAGGTTTCCAAACATCCAATTAAATAGAAAAGAAAATGCAAGACCAAATATGCCCTCCATTCTGAAGGCACCACTCAAATGGCCTGGGAGGGGGCTGTGAGCCACTTCTAGGTGAGATGCTCATGGTACGAGGGCAATTATGTAGACTATTGTCCTCTGTATCTTTTGACTTCTCCATCTGTACAATGGGTACAGCCTACTATCAGAGTGAGAAAGATGTCATGCAAAATGGTGAGGGTGGTTTTGAAAACTTTAATCAATTTAATTCAGTCAATAACCACAAAACAGCAGAATTCCACATAAGGAACATTAGGTCAAATACCCAACTTTAGGATATTTGGTGACAAAATTTTGTTTGTTCCTAAGTCAAGAATCATTTAATCTCCGCAATCCTCAGTGTTCTCATTCATAAAATGGAGATAATATTAGCATGTATAAGGTGAGACTGGATGAGGTTAGCAGCCTGGGATTTGCTGCCAGATGGTCCAGGCAGAATCTCAGTTCTGCCACTTACTGGCTTTGGACAAGTGAGCCTCAGTTTCCTGATCTGGAAAACGCATGTAAACAACCGAATCCACCTCCCAGAATCACAATAGTGAGGGTTTAATGAGACAGTGCATGTGAAATTCAGTGGCCAGCACACCATGCATGCTCAAAAAAGTAGCCCGTGTTGTCATTGAAACTACTGTGAGGATTGAGTTGAAAATGTGTATACAAAGAGGGTGTTAAACATTGCAGGGGCTCAGCTCGTGAAACTTAAGAATGTAAGCTCCTCCATGGTAGGGAGTATTGCATTCCCTAGCGTTGTTTAGTATATAATATCTGCTCAGTTTATGTAGTCCCTTGAATATTGAATGAATGAGCAATCACAATGATGATGTGTTCTTTTTCCCTTGTATAAGTATTTCCTGAACGAACCTTAGAGCCTCTACAACTCAACTGAATGATCTTTTGCTTTTTCTTGCCCTTCCTTCCAGGTCATCTCCCAGACCCTCTCTCCAACCTGGAACCAGATGCTGCTGTTCAATGACTTGGTGCTACATGGAGATGTGAAGGAGCTGGCAGAGTCCCCGCCCTTAGTGGTGGTGGAGCTATATGACAGTGACGCTGTGGTGAGTGTCCCCCGGGCCAGAACTGATCACACCTCATAAAAAATGCCACATTGAACTCACTTGATTTTAAAGTAAATAAAGTCTTAACACTGTGAGTGGTGAGAACACTAGATGTACTTAGAGGCAAACCTGACCTCTGAAAACAGTTCATAGAACCAAAAATATTATGATCATTTGCTTTACTGAAAGAGTTTTTCACTGATTCCCCTTTAAATGGCAATTAAAATTGAATCTGGTTTGCAGAACTTTGGTCTACACACTTCTTCAGGAATGTGATACTTGTTTTAAGCAACCTGCAGCTAATTCCAAGTTCTGTTTAATAAAAACGTCCACACCTTTTAGAAAGAGGAGGTTTTTACTGATCTCACCTGGCTGAAAAGAAATGGATGGGTATTCTCTTAGCCTTTTTAACTGTGTTTCTTTTTCTCTTACTTGTTGCTTCTAAGCCCCATACAACACATTAATCTCTATCCCTTTTATGATGTGAACCAAACCTTTTGTTCTCCAAAGATGTTTGTGTGCTGAAAGCTTGGATAGAGTCAAAGCTTACTGGAGGATTTTTTTAACTTACACAAATATTCTTTGCTTAAATTAGGAAGTCTACAATGAAAAGCACGGGTTTCTTTATTTAATGTCTCTACTTCCTAATGAGGTGGCAGAAGCACAAATTTATTAAGTAAAACGGTTGTTTGGGAAGCCTTCCCAAAGCTTCCCCACCTCCTTGCAACACTCCTGACAGCCCCTGCCTTTGGGCCAAGGTCAGAAGGGAATCAAGATGTGAGCATCACAGAAGAAGAGCAGAAACCTTGGACATGATGAAGTTCCCATCTTGCTTCCTAGAGGAGGAAACAGACACAGAAAGCTCAGATACCTTCTTTATAGTCACAGCTGGTTGGAGGCTGAACCAGGTCCCCTGTGCACACTTTTGCCTGTGCAGGTGGTGGAGGCTAGTGTAGCCGTCTCTCTCCTATACATGCACATTCCAGTCCTACAGGGCACTCCCTTTCTCTGGCCCCCATTCTCCTATCTATAAATTGGGGCTAGATGTGTATATTTATGGGAGAGGATTTCTACTTTTTAGCATGTAGTGCAGATGTTCTGTAGGGAAGACCACAAAATAACTACCTGTTCAGTTTTTTTCCCTAACAACATGCTTTCAATCGTTAATGTTTATTTTCTATGCAAAAAACAATAATGGCAGTAGAGCATCTTTGAACGTTCCTGTTACAATAACCTGCTGGGCTGGCTGTGTTTCCCTTTGCTGCCCCATTGCTTTTTATTTCCCTTTCAGATCTCCATTCAGCAGTAGCTTTTCCTGGCCCAACCCTAAGCTGAGCCCTTTACAGAGAAATTAAGCTGTGACGTTATTGACTCTAAAGGGAAAAAGAAATGTGGGAGAGAAAGGAATATGAAAATACACACTTTGCTCCCAGAGAAATACATATAGACATGCAAAAAAATTTTGTTTATCCTTGTGCACTGCAGCTAAACAGGGCCCAGAATCTGGTGATGCTCAGATTAATGGAATCAGAATCTGCTGGACCCATGCTTCCAGTCTAGAACCTTACCTCATTTCCCAGTGGCTTGTGCCCTCATAAGAGTCTGCTGGTTCTGGAAGAGATGAGTTTATATTTGGAAAATTGGTTGCTTGGGCTATGTTTACTCTTTTGAATTAAACATTCGCAGCTGGGTTCGTGAACAAATTGTTAGGCAGATCACTCATTTCCTATCCAGCTGCCCTAACTCCTCCCGTCCCCAGGACAGGCGTGTCTCCACTAGTGGACACCAGCAGGCAGCTTTGTTTTCAAGTGTGGTTGGACAAAAGTCCTGTTTCCACCTCAACCAAGTTTCCTTCTACAGCTGGGGATGCACATGTTGCTTCAGGAGTCCAGAGACAATGAAGTAGTGTGACTGCCAACACCCAGCCTCAGCCAAAAAGAACATGAGCACTGGCCTTGGACGGCAGAGGTCATTTACCCAACAGCTTTCACTCAGCAAACATGGATTGAGTATCTGCCCTGTGCCAGTGCAGTGAATAGTGCAGGCAACTCTGCCCACAAAGGACTTACATTCTAGCAGTTCTTGAAATAAATAGCACAGCCGAATGACTGTGCCAGCTGCCCCATGCTGCCTCTGAAGGAATGTGCACACAGGCTTGCAGAAAAGGCAGGAAGCAGAGCCATCACATAGTTCTTCCAGAAACATATGGCCTACATGCGTACATACATACATATTTTAATATCCTTTTTACTACCAAGAAAAATAGGGCAGGACTCCCCCATCGCTTAAACGTATTGATCATCTTCATCATTACTCTGTATTGGGCACTTGCATACCAGTCACTATGCAAAGCCTATACAGCATTCCTTTAGTCCTCATGATCCTATGGAAAGGTATTATGTTTAACTCTTTTTTAGGCATGAGGCTCTCAGAGTTTGAGCAGCTGGCCCAAGGGCATAGAGCTAGAAAGTGGCAGATGTGAGAGCTCAAACTGAAGGCTTCCTGGCTCCAAAGGTCGTGCTCCCAGCTACATTGCTGCCCTGCCCTGGAGATCCTTTGGAATGTTTACTGCCACCTGACTGTCCCTTTTCCCCTTCCAGTCTTCCCTGGCTAATTATTTTAACCATTTCCTACTGAGCTCAATATATGAGGAGAGAGATAGTCCCTAAGATAGCTTTGGGCCAGAAAGCCCCTAGGTTAACCTTTTTTTTTTTTTTTTTTTTTTTTTTTTTGTGACAGAGTCTTGCTCTGCCATCAGGCTAGAGTGCAGTGGCACCATCTCAGATCACTGCAACCTCCGTGTCCCAGGTTCAGCAACTCTCCTGCCTCAGCCTCTCGAGTAGCTGGGACTATAGGTGTGCACCACCATGCCCAGCTAATTTTTGTATTTTTAATAGAGACTATGGGGTTTCGTCATGTTGGCCAGGATGGTCTCGATCTCTTGACCTTGTGATCCGCCCACCTCAGCCTCTCAACATGCTGGAATTAAAGGCGTGAGGTCACCCAGCCAGGATGACACTTTCAGGAGCGTGAGTGGATCCCACTACTCCCCTAGGCTTATGAAAATGAGCAGGAGGAGCTTGGCAGGAGAAGAGAGTGAGACACGGATGCTGATGGTTTTGTGGATGTTATTTGTAAAATTGCATTGATGTGGATCAGAACCAGGTAATTAACAATCAGCAAATAAAAACTCATTTCTTTTCTGCTTTAGGGGAAGCCAGAATATTTGGGTGCCACAGTGGCTGCTCCTGTTGTGAAGCTGGCTGACCAGGACTATGAGCCTCCCAGGTTATGCTATCACCCCATCTTTTGTGGGAACCTCTCTGGCGGGGATCTCCTTGCTGTATTTGAACTGCTACAGGTGAGTGAACCCGATGTGGCACCAGATGTCTATCAGGACTACCTGGCCAGAGAGGTGACCTCACTACAATGAAGCTGTACCCGACCCCTCACTGCAGTCCCACATCTGAATGTGTCTCCTGGGGAACTGAGAGGTGCACTTAAGAATTCAGGTGTCTTGGACTATGCCCCTATTCCCTGAGCTTATAAGTCACAATCTCAGGATGAAAGATTCTTGTGATTTGGTCCCACTGTTCTCCCAGACACTCCAATTTGAAAATTCCGTAAGCCTTAATTCTTTATACCATGTCTTTATCCCTAGCCAGGCCAGCCTCGTAGATTGTTCCTTGAATGGTTCCCATCCTCTGTTCCCATGGCTCCTTTTAGTCCTCATATGAATGTTGCATTGGCTTCCTTGCTGGGCTACTGGCTCCTTTACTTTTCCTGTTCACTCATCCTCCATATTCCTTCCAGGACACTAGTTGGTATTACCACTTTTCTCTCCAGAAATCTTGAGTGGCTCTTACTTCTTACCACCAGGAGCATTTCCCAAAATCTGGGTGTTTTTGGAACACCACTCCCTCCAGATACAGTGACAAGAAAGCTTGAGAAAGGCTTTGTATTACATCCCTCTTGGGGATCTGAAATGCCAGTTACCATGGTAAAGGAACTGAGAAGTCTCGCAATGAAGAACCTTTTTTAACTTATTTTTCAAAACTTGGTATTTCCCAAATATATTTGATCACAAAACATTTTTTCCTGGTAAGTGTTAATATTCCCTGAAGACAAAATCTGGCCCTTAGGAGACTCACATTTCTGTAGCCTGGCTGTTAAGCTGTCCCAAAATTTGTCCTCAGACTACTTTTGTAGCCTCGCATTTTAGCATATTTCTCTACACACTACTGCCTATTTATACAAGGCTACTGTCATTTCCCTGCTCTCACAACACAAATTTACTCCTCTGCTTTTCAGGGTGCTGCCAGCCCATTTTGAAATGTCTCCTCACTCTGCTCACTCCGACCTCTATGACTGTATTTGCCTGTCTACAAAAATGGTCGTCATTAAAGTTCAGAACAAGAGATGCCTTTCAGTGGAATTACCCCACCCCACCTCAATTAAATGTCCTTTCCTCCAGCCTATACCTTTTTTCTGTTTAATTCAGGCTATGGTAAGGTCAGTTGTCTTTTCTCTTCTATAAGTTTTTGAAAGGCATTCATTCATTCATGCACTCAAACATGTATTGAGTGTCGACTGTGACATGTATATTCCTAAGGAATCTTCCTAAATGAACAAAACAAACAGATCTCCCAGCTCTCACAGGACTAAGTCTAGTTAGAAGGAGACAGTACACAACACTACTTAAAGTATTGCCACAGTATGCAAATTACATAGTAGGGTACAGTGTGGCAGCTGGTGAGGAGAAAAGCTGGACCCCTGGTGAGATGTGAAGTGGACATGTGTATGTTGGGAGCAGGGCTAGGGTTGACATTTTAGGTACATAGGGCAGCCCCAGTGAGAAAGCAGTGTTTAAGACAACACCTGAAGAAGGAAAGGGACTGGACCATGCAGCTAAGTGGGAAAAGAGCCTTTAGATGCAGAGGGAAGAGGAAAGACCAGACCCTGAAGCCTCTGTATGCCTTGCATGCTCAAGGAGGCCACTGTGGCTGGAGTGGACAAATGACAGGAAGGGGAAGGGAGATGAGGCCAGTGGGAAAAGATCACATCGGGTCTGGTAAGGACTCTGACTTTTATTCTGGGAGAGATGGGAAGCCAAGAGAGGACTCTTGGCACGATGACTTATGTTGCAACACGAAGGTGCTGGATCCAGTACATTCGAAGGGGTAAGGAGAGAAGCAGAAAGGCCCATTGGAAGACTCTTGAATCTACTAAAGGCATCTGGAATCTGTAGCCATGGAAAGGAAGAGAGGTGGGCTCTGCATGTATTTTAAAGGTAGAATCTTTTGGATCGACTGATGAGATTTGACATGTGAAGTTTATCTCCACATCACACAGAAAAGCCAACAATATTTTACACATTGTAGACTCTCAGCAAAACATTTTGTGTGAGCCTGGTGGTTCAAACCTGTAGTCCCAGGACTTCAGGAGGCTGAGGTAGGAGGATCGCTTGAGCCCAGGAGTTTGAGACCAGCCTGGGCAATGTGGCAAGACCTCAGCTCTACAAAAAATAAAAAATTACCTGGAGGAGGCTACAGTGAGCTAAGATTGTGCTACTGAACTCAAGCCTGGGTGACAGAGCAAGACCCTGTCTTGGAAAAAATAAAATGCACCCGTTTACTCTTTCAAAGAACAAATATTCATGGAATTCTATGTGTGAGCCAGATTTCAACTGTTGGGCCATTTCCCAGGCCCTTCATTGCAATAACCCTTTCTGTGATCTCAGAATTGTCTGCTGCTATTCATACTTTGGCCTTCTTTTCCATTCTCTATACTTAGAACACTCGTTTCCTCTACTTTTATAATGTTTCTCTTGTTTTCAGAACTCGCTCTCTCCAATTAGAGTTTTCCTCCCTTCTGCTGCTTGAATGTCCTCCTCCTGGAAAGTCCACCTCCCTTTCTTAGAATGTTTTGCTTCCTGTGTTAGTTTACTATTGCTGTGCCCACAGACATGGTGGCTTAAGACAACGCAATTTACTATCTTATGGTTCTGCAGGTCAGATATTTGGAAGGGTCCCTCCTCCGGGCATCAGCAAGGCTGCATTCCTTCCAGAGGCTCTAGGGGAATCTGTTTCCTTGTCTTTTCTGGTTTCTGGGGATGGCCTGCATCCCTTGGCCGGTGGCCCTCCCTTTACCTTTAAGCCAGCCACATAGCTTCTTCAAGTCTCAGTCTCTTCATTGTCTCTTTCTCCCCTCAACTTCCTGTCTACTTCCATTATCACATCTCCTCCTACTCTGACTCTCCTGCTGCCGTCTCATGAGGACCCTCAAGATTATGTAGGGCCCACCCTGATAACCCAGGATAAACTCCTCATCCCAAGGTCCTCAATTTAATCACACCTGCCACGTCTCTTTTTGCCATGTAAGGTAACATACTTACAGGTTCTGAGGATTAGGATATGAACATCTTTGGGGAGCCATTATTTTGCCCAAAACACTTCTCAATTCCTAGAAATATCTCCTTAGGCTTCCTACAGGGGTAGCACATGACACACCCCCAGAAGGGGCCACGGCTGCTTGGTCTGTGTGACTGGCACCCCTTTTGGCTGTGCAGTGTGCAGGCTTCATGGATTTATGTGTTAACTGCCTGCTTAGAATCCATTCTTCCCTTTCATTAAACTTTCTAGGAATCTTTCTCTTAACATGTGAGTGTTCTCTAATTTTTTCATTTTTTTTTTAATCTTCTTTGTCTATATAGTATAGATTTAACCTAAGTTCTATTGGCTTAAGAAATGAGATATTCTTCTCTGATGCTTGGCACTCATTAAGTCTTCTCATTGAAGTCTGAGTTAGATGATTTGATTAGCTTCAGACAGTATCTCTGTGTGATCTTTCTCCCTGTTTTAAAGGTAAAGTGTTATTAACAGTTTACTGACCTACTAGTGAAGACTTGGCAGAAGGCATCCACCCTAAAATAGGCTTAGTTAGGGGTCAGGGAGGGAAAGCTGGCTGATCCTTACATATTATTAAGAACTTCCAGGTTGGGCATGGTGACTCACGCCTATAATTCCAGCACTTTGGAAGGCCAAGGCAGGTGCATTACCTGAGGCTGGGAGTTCAAGACCAGCCTGGCTAACATAGTGAAACCCTATCTCTACTAAAAATAAAAAATTAACTGGGTATAGTGGTACATGCATGTAATCACAGCTACTAGGGAGGCTGAGGCAGGAGAATTGCTTGAACCCAGGAGGTAGAGGTTGCAGTGGGTGGGGATCACACCACTGCACAACAGTGTGGGTGACAGAGTAAGACTCTGTCTCCAACAACGACAACAAACTTCCAGTAGAGGCCCTGCTCAAGCCCTGAAGACAATCTCCTCAAATCACCAAGTTTATCTTGGTGCTCACACTTCCCTCTTCTGGTGGCCAGCAAGTCAGCATATTTGGCTTGCTGTCCACCTTTCTCCCTGGGTTGCACTGTCTGCTGCAATTCCATCTAAGTGAAGGTATTCAGGTGTGTTTCTGGCTTTGCCATAATCTCACTTTTTGATGTTGGGGCCATTAAATTCCCTCTTAGGTTTTTTTGTTTTGTTTGCCTGGGTTGGAAACAGTTTTATTTCAGCAAGCTGAAGATATTATTCCATTGTTTGGGCTGTGCTTTCTTTTTTGAGAGGTTGGTTATCATTCTTATTGTTGCTCCTTAAAAAGTGATCTTTATATTTTCCCTTATCTGATTGTTTTTAAGGTCTTTTTCTTTATTTTTGGTTTTTAGCAGTTTTACTATGTTGTAGTAAAGTACAGTTTTCTTTGTTTTTATCTTGTTGGGTTTCATAGAGCTTTTAAAAGCATGGCTTGATGTTTTAAATGAGGTTTGGAGATTTGCCAGCCTTTATCTATTCAAAGATTGCTTCTGTTCGATTCTGTGCTTCCTATTTTCTCTTCCCTCCTCTCTCTCCTCTCCTTGCCTCACTTCTTTTTGCCTCACTCTTTTGCCCCTCCTCCTCTTTGCTGCTCCTCTGTGACTCCAATTACATGTGTGTTAGATCTTTTAATTAGATATACTGTGCCTCTCATGTTCTTTTATGCATTGTCTATCATTTGTCTCTCTGAGCTTTATTTTATTCATAATATGGCCTATCTTCCCAATCATTTTCCCTGCCTCTTTTTAAAAACCTATTCACTAAGTTCTTCTTTCCAGTGACTATATTTTCAGTTGTAGAATTTCCATTTCTTCTTTTTTATTACAGATTTCATTTATCTATTGAAATTTTTATCTGGTTTCCTATTGAACAGATTAAGCATTGCTACTTTAAAGTTCATGTCTTATTACCACATAATCTGAATCCTCTATGGGTCTGTTTCTTCGGTTCGTTTCTCTTGCTAATCACATTGTCTTATCTCTGTGCATGCCGTATTTTATTGCATGCTAGACACTTCTACATAAAAATATGTAGAAAAAATTTGAGCCTAGGCTGATATTTCCCTTCAGAGGATTTAAATTTACTTCTGAGGTAGTTTGGGACAGCTAGCACTCCCAGGTCATCTAGATCCAATTAAAGATTAAGATGACTTGAAGTTGAGCTTTAATCGTTGCAAGGGTCTGTAAATTTCCAGCTCTCCCTTATTCCTAGGGAACTCTCCACGTGCCAGAAAGTACGCCAAGTGCTTTACAAGCTGTCTCAGCAACTCTTCACAACAACTTTATGAATTAGATATTATCTTCATTTTACAAATGACAGAATTGAGACTCTGAGATATTGAGTGAACTTTTCCAAGTTCATGCAGCTAGCAGTGGTGGAGCCCAAGTAACCACTGCACTGGAGGTGAGATATAACAGAAGCATAAATTATGGGCTGAGGGAGAGAGAAGGGAGAAAGGCTTCTGAGCATCCGTGATTTTTCAGATGGGCAGGGCTGGGACTAGGGTCATGCATGACCCAAAGAGTGATTGCCTCCTTAACTTTTGTACCATATGTGCCACTCTTGTTCACCCTTGTCCTGACCCTGAAGCTGGACCTACTTTGAGGTCCTGATATTTTACTTCCACGGGGATATTAGAGCAGTCTGGCTTTGAGACTGCTCTAATATCCCCGTGGATAACTACCCATCCTGCTCACCCCCAATTCTTACTATTTTGCCTTCATAGCAATCGCTTGTTTTACCCTGGCCCTATATGCTGAGTAACTGCATATCATATGTTTTATAGGCCAGCAACCAACTCATTTCACTGGAAAAAGCTTAATCTTGGCTGGCGGAAAAGTCATTCAATTGCCACCATGTTACAGGATTCTTTCAGGGCTGTGTTGAGCTCTTCACAGCATTTTTCAGGCACTTATGGAGCAAAAATTCTTTGGCATTTCCCAGGCTGACACTTCAGCAGCGCCAGGATAAAACATATGATGCTTTTTAAAAAGCACATCCAGAGGCAGCCCCTCCTGTGCCACCATCACAGCTGTTTTGTGACTTTCCCTTTGAAGCCAGAGGGGCTATTAACTTTCCCAGTGAGGTGATACTTACAGGCTAAATTGCTCACCTCTTCACTGCCAGGAAATAATGGGCATTGCCATCCTCATCATTTACCAGCTTCTTGATCTGGGCGGGTACATCTGCAGCTTCATTACCTTGAGTCTATTTTGTACTTGCAGGGTCTGCTCTCCTTTTTTTGAGCGTTCTTGTAATTAGCTTAACCACATCTGCTGTTGCCAACTAGAATATGTCTGTGAAAAAAGAAAATATATTTACACTTTGCAGATTTTGATACACAATTAGGCTTTTTCTAGCGTACGGAGCATGTGGTCTAATATGTCAGTTAACTAATCAACATTTATCCAGAACTCACCACATATGGAGGGGCTTGGAGACTGAAGTGAATAAAGACTTCCCCTTGGCCAAGTCCCTGTAAATTGTTCAGGCAGACAAACAGCCCCGGTAAAGAGAGCTACCTGCTCTAAGGCAATGTTTAATAGAACACCTGATTCCCAAGGAGCTTGATGGGTCATCTGGCCCAATATCTGAGGCTCAGAGAGGGCAAGTTACTTGTGCAGGGTCACACAGCAGAGCATGATTTCTGGACTCAGTCCCCTAATTTCTGCACAAAATCTGCATAACAGGACATATTGCATTCAAAAGGCATTTATGACAGAAGCAGCTGGAATCAGGTCAGGAAAGCTTCTTTGATTATTTTTTCCTTTGGAGAAAGATTCTTGAAAGACGTATGTGTCAAACCAGGTTTTGAGGGCAGTGTGAGATGGCCTACACAGTGAAAAATACCCTTTTCTCAATAGAACTCTGTAAGTCCTTTGTGTGAAATTTCAGCAAAGCTGAAATTGACCTGAAGTTTCATTAACTCCAAGAGCACAAGAAGCGACATGTTTTTATCTTAGAGTTCTGCCTTCAAAACATTTTATTTTCTGCTTCACTGATTAAGATGTAGTCTCTGTTGGATCAAACATAAATCCTTTTTATTTTTTTGTAGTAGTGCATAATGGCTTTTCTGGAGATTCTTGACACATCGAAGGGGTGGGGATCTTTAAGACTCAAATGTTTGGAATCTGATGAAAGCTCCTTCTCCACTACCCTCCTGTGGTTCTTGTGTAATTTTATGAAGTTGAGAAACTCTATCATCCATATTTGTTCTTTCCCTCTATACTGTGAGCTTACTAAAAGCTCTGTGTTGTTAGTTGTTAGCCTTGTGGCACACCTTAAGTGATCGCTAAATGTTGGTTACCCTTGTAAATGAACATGTTTATCAGTGAACAAATAAATATGGTAAAATGCATGGCCCTTGTATTTTAAGCTGGAAACATTGCTTTTGCTAACAAAACAGTGAAGGTGTTACTGATGAGGTGGTTGTGTGGCGCTGTTGCCTTCCTTGTGTCTCTCCGGCGTCTAACTCACCCTTGCCTTGTATGGTAGGTCCCGCCATCTGGGCTGCAGGGGCTCCCACCCATTGAGCCACCAGACATCACCCAGATCTACCCGGTTCCTGCCAACATTCGGCCGGTGCTGAGCAAATACCGAGTGGAGGTACGGGTCAAGGGAGGAGCTGAGTTGTTCTCTGGGACTCAAGGGCAGTGGCCCTGCCTGAATTGTAGAAGAGGTGGAATGGAATGAGCAGGAGACCTAGATAAAAAGAATGAGCCCTTAAGGATCTGTGCAGTTCTTTCCTGGAGGAACATAACGTGGTTCTTAGGGAGCAGGTCTGACTTGTCCACCCAAAGTCGGGGCAGGGGTGGGGCTCCTCCGTGGGTCTGTGGTGACAGCTCTGCTGGTTGTCTTCTTAGGTTCTCTTCTGGGGAGTTCGTGAAATGAAGAAGGTGCAGCTCCTCTCGGTGGATCGGCCCCAGGTTCTCATCGAGTGTGGAGGACGAGGCGTGAAGTCCTGTGTGATCCAGAGCTACAAGAACAACCCGAACTTCAGCGTCCAGGCTGATGCTTTCGAAGTGGTGGGAGTTTCTTACTTTCCTGACCTGGCTTATTGCTCATTTTTCCACGATGAGATGTTTTAGAATTTCAGATGTCCACTACCTGCGAGAAAGAACTAATTTAGTGAAAAGCCAGAATTTCACAATGAGCTAAAATAGGCTTTTGTTGTTGTTTTGTTTTGAAGCTTCCAGTGTTGATCATACAACAATCAAAGCAGGTTGACAAACTTTGCCCAGAACTGTGGTTTCCAAGGTGTGGTCCCCAATTCATCAACATCAGCATCACCTGAGAACTTGCTAGAAATGCTCATTCTTAGGCCCCACTTGTTCTGAATCAGAAACTGTTGTGGGGAGGGCCAGACATCTCTGTTTTAACAAGGCTTCCAGGTGATTCTGATATACACTAAAATCTGAGAACCACTGGTTTACAAAATTTATTTTAATGGCTACATTTTAAAAAAAAGTATTTGTACTTAGAATGTCAAGAGTTTACATGTGAATTTAGGCTTCTGAAGTGATTTTTCGACATCTGTGCTGTGCTTTTATTTCAATATTTCAACATATTTTTTGTGCTTTGATTTGAAACTAATCGCAAAGAAAAAAATTGCTTTATGCAACCCAGCCTGCTCCACTGGGCGTATGTCCCCAGTTAGCAAAGGCCGCAATGGAAGACTATGCATGGTGCTTGCAAACCTTTTCTATCAGGCTGCAGTGAGTCTCAGGGGCCACCAGGGAAAACAAGTGGCTGGGGCACTGCCCCCTCAATCTCAGCTCTGTACCAAATGGCCCAACTTTCATCTCTTTTATATAATGGCCCTAGAGAAACTGTCATTGGAGATGAGAGTTCTGCTGTCAGATAATGACAAAATAAGAGGTCTGAAAATGACTGCGAGAGAGAGATTTTTGTCATTTAAACCTGGGACAAATTGTTATTAAGGCAGACTTCCTATCTGGGTGAATTACCCCCTGGCTTGGGAAGACACTGCTTCAGAGTTTTGGCAAGCTGTAGGACTGGCCAGGAGGGACAGAGTGGCAAGGTGGGGACAAGGGAGGCTGGATGTCCAGCTTGCTTTGGCTCTGCCCATGGAAAGATCAGCAGGGCTCAAGCAGCCAGGCCCAGTGCCCTCTTCATTCCAGCCTCTCCCTGCAGGAACTGCCTGAGAACGAGCTTCTGCACCCACCACTGAGCATCTGTGTGGTAGACTGGAGAGCTTTTGGGAGAAGTACGCTTGTGGGAACCTACACCATCAACTACTTGAAGCAGTTTTTATGTGAATCCAGAGAGCCCCTTGCCCTCATCTCACAGGTGGACGGAACCCAAGTTGGGCATGGTGAGAAGCTGCTCCTAGATTTTGTAGCTGTAACTATAAAGTCATGGCCCCTGCAGAGTGCCTGCTATGGGATTGGCTCAAATGATGCCCCACAGCCAAGTGGCTGGGTGGATCTTTCCGATGAGCTTGCTCCTGCAGTGGCCTCTGCTTTTGTTGGCTGCCACACTCTTACTTT
This sequence comes from Sapajus apella, assembly GCF_009761245.1. Taxonomy (NCBI): domain Eukaryota; kingdom Metazoa; phylum Chordata; class Mammalia; order Primates; family Cebidae; genus Sapajus; species Sapajus apella. Next base: position 47,436,015 of record NW_022436943.1, read on the forward strand.
AACTCATATCAGGTCAATTTCTCTAAGACACCTTCCTTGACTATGACTTAAGCTCCTTCCTGCCTCCACTCTGACATTTTACTTGGCTCTGTGCTTGATGTTGTTTCAGTTTGTTCCATTTTGGGTCTCAGGCGCACAGAGTTGAGTTCATTGCATGTCTCATTTCCATGCTGTATAATCGTCATTGGTCTATTCAAAGATTCTTTCTTATTCTATCCACGGTCCTCCTACACCTTATTCCTATCTCTAATCCCAGTCTCCTCCCCGCTGCAGGCCCTACACCACCATCCTTGTCAAATTTAAATCGATTTAATCTACCTAAATAATATGATGCTATGATTTTCATTTGGTTTCCTGTTCTTTTCACTCAATTCTGGGTTTTAAGATCTGTCCATATTGCTGTGTGTACATTAGCCTGTTACTGCTCCTCACTGCATCTACCACACTTGACTTTGCCTTTCCTCTCATATTAGACCCACTGGCTGCCTCAACTCCCTCTTCCACAGTCAGTGCTGCAATGAATAGCCCTGTGTGTGTTCCCTGAGGGAAGATGCTATGTGGGAATTTCTCTGGCATGTACACCCAGGGGTGAGACTGCTGGGTCCCAAGAAATACGCACATCTATTTTCATTAATTAGAGCCAGGGCCACTCCAGAGAGCTTCACTGATCTATGCCAGTCTATATCAGTCTATACTGCCATTACTGCATTTGGAACCCCATTTTTCTCCTCAGCAGCACCTCCTATTATCCAACTTTCTAAATTTTTGTTTTGCTTTGGTTTGGTTTTAGTTTTTTGCTACTCTGTGGATATAAATTAGTATCTCTTTTTTTATTTTAACTTGAATTTCTCTGCTTGCTACTGTTTGTACATACTTCATACCTGACTGCCATATTAATCTTCCTTCTGTGATGCTGGCTCATGTCTTTTGCCCATATTTTATGTGCTATAATTTTCTTTTTGATTCACAAATTCTTTGTATTTTCTAGATATTAAAATCCTGTAGATTGTAGATATCATTGGGTTAAATTTTCTGTTGAAAAGTCAGCAAATGGGGAGGGAGAAACTCTGGAGGCTGTAGCAGCCATGGGGGTACCCAACTGGGAAATGTTCCTAAGTACTGTCTCCTACAGCATAAAACAGTGAGACGAGGACCTTTGGCAATGAAGGCCAGTGTTACAACCTTTCTATGGCGTCAACAGCCCAGTTAAGAATCTCATGAAGCTCTGGACATACCCCTGCTCCCTGCCAAGCACATGTACTTATGTGCCCAGAGTTCTACTTACAGTTGGGAGGTTCCTGGCCCTCTGGAGCTCTAAAGGCTCCCCAGATTAACGCACAGCAGGAGTCAATCTCCCCAGAAACAGAATCTGTATCCTAAACCTTGATTTTCATGATCCCAATGACCACGACTGATTAAAATTACTTTGAGGGATCAATAACAAATACAACCATTTATGGATGACCTACTATGTGCCAGATGCCTTACATCATGGTCTCATTTCATCCTCCCAATGAGATGGGTATTTTTACTGTCATTTTATAAATAAGGAAATGAGGTTCTGAAATATCAGGAACCTGGCATATTTGAATCCGGATCTGTGTGATTCCTAGTATTAGATCCCTGAAATGACCACCCTGTGATGCAGCCTAGTTCCCTGACCTGATGTGCTTTCATTTTAGAGATTTCAGATTCACTAACAGCCACTGAGTCCACTGGAGCCACCAGCACCTCCCAGGATCTCCCAACAGATGACATTTATGTGGATGTTGAGCCACCTCCCACAGTGGTGCCCGACTCTGCCCAGGTTCAGCCAGCCATCGTGGTTGACATCCCTGACTCATCCCCGATGCTGGAGCCTGAACACAAACCTGTAGCCGGGGAGCCACCAAAAGATGGAAAACCTAAGGTCAGACTAAAATCCCTCTCCATATTACAAGGTTCATTGGAGTTTGCATTGGAGGCTTCAGACAATATGAAGCTGCTTGTGGGTGACCATGGGCAAGCAGCTTCACATTTCTGAGTATCAGTTCATCCTTTGTAAAATGGGGATGTTGATATCCACTTCACAGCATTGTTGGTCTAAGTATTATACCTCCATGATTCCCTGTTATAGAATCAGAAAGTTAATGTGCATGAAATCAGAGTGCTAGTCAAATGTGGCAGTAATATTTAATTGAACAGAAACTCTTCTTAATTCATTAGCTAGGAAAGACCATGGGTTTCTTCATGCAAGTGTGTTCCACAAATATTTAGACCATACTTTGTACAGGGTCATATGGGATTGACAAATACATAACCACAAAACAAGTTAATCTTTCTAAATTATACGTTTGAATGAAGAGTCTTTCTAAATTATATATTTTAGTGAAAAATCTTGGTGTATCAATTGCATTAAAAGAGAAGGCCATTTTAAGAAGGTCTTAAGGAGCCAGGTGTACTGACTCACTAAAAAAAAAAAAAAAATACTAAAAATTAGCCAGGTGTGGTGGCACTCACCTGTAATCCCTACTGCTCCAGAGGCTGAGGCAGGAGAATCACTTGAGCCTGGGAGGTGGAGGCTGCAATGAGGCAAGATTGTGCCACTGCACTCCAGCCTGGGCACCAGAGTGAGGCTCTGTCTGTCCTCCAAAAAAAAGTCTTAAGGAACAGCCTGCCCAGCAAATGGCAAAGGCTGAAATAAAAAGAACAGAGGAAAAGTGAGGTAGATGCATGGCAATTTGCACAGGTCGTTCTCATCTCATCCATGGTCAGTGACCTCTCTGATGTCTTACTAGGTTTGCTGCATTCTCCTAGCATTGCACCTGTGACTTTCTGTTGAATTCTCAGATTCAGTGTTCATCTCAGAGCCATAAAGCTGTGAGCTGCAGCAGGGAAGAGATAATTTTTCAATATCTCTGTATCCTCTGCACCTGATAGAGTGCCTAGGTCATAGTATGGACTCGAGATGATTTGGTGAGTGAATAGAAGATGAATGCATAATAAGTCCTGCACCCATAGCTGCAGCAGACGCCTGTCTTCTCCCACAAATGCCTCCTTTCTGCCACATGTCTGTCACTCCCTCTACTGCCACCCCAACGCTTATGTGATAGATGTCATTTACTTGTATCCATTCAAATCAGAAACGACACCAAAGAATTGCCTAAATTATGTCACTTAATCCTCACGACAGTGGTGGGCATTATTGTCCCTAGTTGAGGAAACTGAGAATTATAACATTTATATTAATTGCTTAATGATTTATAACCCAGGTCTGTCAGAAACTAATGCCTTTTCTGCTATGTCACATTGCATCATATAGTCTAGTTCTTATTTGTTGCATGCCTAGCTCCTGTACTCTAAGCTACCCAGTGTGGGATTTTGTCTAATTATCTACACATCCTCAGTGTCAAAAACAGTATCTCACACATGCTTAATAAATGCTAAATAAATGAAGGAATGATCAATAGATTCTTGAGCTTTCCTTTGTGGAAGTGATACAGAGAGCTGCTACCACAAAACCAGTGGATACCTCTGTGTGTTTTCCAGTGGACACCTAAATGTTTTCTTCCTCACAGGCCAGTTGACCAGGATGTAGCCAAATGAGGCTGAACTAATAATCCATCCTTCATCCCTTGCCAGGATCCTAGGACACCTTCCCGAAGGTCCACAAAGAGAAAAAAGAGAACCATAGCAGATGAATCTGCTGAAAACGTGATTGACTGGTGGTCTAAGTATTATGCCTCCCTGAAGAAAGCACAGAAGGTAGAGTCTCCCCTACCTGTGGCAGTCAAGAGACTCAATAAGAAAACACAGTACCTTCTCCCATCCTGAGTCCTTCATAACCTCCTTTTAAATGCCACTATACATAGGCCCTACTCAGGTGTGGTTTGGTTAACTGCAGAAGGGTAAAAAGCCTGGAAGAACCAGAAATCCTGAATTACAAAATTCCCACTTTTTGGCTGGAGCTGGCCCTAGGACACAAACTCTGCTGTAAATACTGGAAGGATGTTGACTCCAGTGTGGCGTCTGGAGGATCTGCCTCCCAGTCAGACTCAGGGGGGTCCAGCAGGAAGAAATGGGGTCTCTGAACAGGGAGGCATCAACGATTAGAGCCTCAGGAGATAACCCCAGTCTAAGGGCCTCAAGTCTCCAGCAGGATTCTGAGTTCACATGGGAAATTATCAAAGGCAGAGGCCTTGGCCTTAGCAAATGTTATTATAAGTAGGTTTGCATAGCAAGAGCATGGCCTCATGTCCATGGAACGAGATAGATCTAGTTATAAAGCTGGAGAGCCAGTGGGGACTATGCCTGGAGAGTGAGGCAAAAACTCAGCAACTGGATGTGATAAGATTTCTCATCCTTAAGTACAAAAGGGAAGAAAAATTAGTCGGATGTTATGTTTAATTGAATACTCTTCTGTCATTTGGAAAGGCTATGGTTGCATCTAGGACTATTTCTCAAATATTGATATGTACTAAAAGAGCAAATGTTAGCCCCTGCCTCCAACCTCCCTCCTTTTGCTGCGATGGACACTATCACTTCCTGTGAGAACTTGGCCCCTTCCCCTTTATCTGCTAACCTACCCAATCTGTGATACCATTCCAAGGACCAGACACGCCAACAGACACAGCTCATAGTGCAGACCAGGGCGATGCTCCAGGGAGGTGGAAAAATACTGGGGAGAGAGTTTGCTTGCCTTGTGGCTGAGGTACTGCATATAGGAGATAAAGATGTCTTGATCACACTTTTCTTAGATGTGTGGATGCCTCTTTTCTAGGACAGGGAGTAGCCCCCAGATCTTTACAAAAAAATGAGACTTCATTTTTGGGGACTGCTTAGAGACTGTTTGAATACTTTTAAAATGGTGTGTCTGGAAATGCAGAAGGCTGAGATCATTGCATTAGAATTGTAAGTCAGAATTAATAAATCGAGTATCGCAGTGTCAATAATCTTGTCTCTTCCTTTTTCAAAGGCAAAGGAGAGCAATCCCAAGAAGAAAAAAGGCAATATGGGTAAGCAGCTTTTCTGGGAACATTTGTCCATATAATAGGGCCATTTTTAGGAGAAAATTACAAAATGGAAGCCATGGTAGGTATATTAGAGCTCAACTCCCTCCTTTCCCAAGTTTAGAAACAATCTCAGGAAGAGGACAGCACTTTAAAATGTGGTCATGTGGCTCTTGGTGCTGGGCTAGAACCAGATCTCAGTTCTTCTGAATCCAGTTCAGGGCTGGAATGGACCCTTTGGCTCAAGTCCCTACGCTGACAGTCTTAATGTAGAAACCATAGAATAAAAATTGAAGTAATCTGGGATGGCCGGCCAAAATCAACATGATAAACTTTATTAGAGGTGAGTGTGAAGGCCTGGATTTAGGTTCCAAAACTCAGTTTACAGGATTGAGTAGATCTTGTTTGGCAGGAGCTCAAAAGAGAGGCTTCAGATTTCAAATTACCACAAACTCAATTTAAGCCAACAGTAGTTATCAGCCTAAATATAAGCAGCCAGTGTTGTTTCATTTGACGTTGATAGAAGTGGAAAACCAGAGCCAGGCTCAGTTCCTCAGACCACTTCTAATTAGCACATGTAATTCTAAGACCAACCCCACATCACAGGAAATAGTATCTTCATCTTACAAATAATGAAACAGAGGTACAAAGAGGGCAAGCAATTTGTCCAACATTACACAGCTAGAAAATAACAGAGCTAGAGTCCATATCTGGTGGTTTCTCCCCTGAAGAGTCTGCTGCTAAAAAATTGCTAAGTACTCCCACTAACAACTTTGCACGAGACCCTTAAGATATTTGAACCTCATGTTGAACTAAATGAATCTCAAGTCCCTTAACAGATCTGAGATGGAGTGAATGCAAAAAGCTTTGGCATCAGTCCAAGTCCCAAGTCTGTTCTTTGCTAGTTGGGTGAAGGGGCAAATTACTTATTCTCTCTGTGCCTAGTTTAATGAGTTCTTATGTGTGCTGTAACAGGCCAGCACGTTGCCCAGCCCTAGGGGATCCACTGACATTGCATTTATATGCGCATGTGGTATGTTGCAGTCATGGAGTGTACAGACTGTATGTAACAATCCTACAGCAAAAAGTTACTATTTCTTTTTAAAAAGAAGGGTCACAGCATAGGACATGCCTGAGCAAAAGGAAAGGAGAAGCTGGGCTTTGTTCCTTCTCATCTTAACCACCAGGAAAAATCTAATTTCTGCTGAATGTCCACAGAGGCAAAGCCAGATGAGGTAGTGGTAGATCTAGAAGATGGCCCAAAGAAGAAGAAAGATAAAATGCCCAAGAAGAAACTCAAAGATGATGGAATCCCCAACCTGGCCATCTTGCAGGTGTGTGGGGACATAGGCATCTCTGCCATGGGTGGGAAGGGATGCTCAGCAATGAGGTTCAGTTAGTGCTCTGGTTAACCCTAGTCATGCCTTTGTTTGACCAACTTACTTTGTCTTCATTATCACTGATGTAGAGAAGTAAACTTTGATGTGCATTTAAACCAAGACAAGGGAGCTTGTTCATTTTCCATTTTCTATACCCTCATATTGAGAAGGGGCATAACTTAAATTGTTTATTGTGGACCTGGCAAAGTAATCTACAGCATTTGAGTCCCCCTTCACTCACCTCTAGGTGCCTGACATCATCATGCAGATGTGTACACACTCAAGGTAGCAGGAGATTTAACTCCAACTAAAGTCAGTTCCATCAGGCCAATCTTAACATTAGTCACAGGAGATTAGCTAGAGGTATACTGATGGCTATGAAAATTTGAAGTGTAAAAATTACGTATCTAGGTAACCAATTTGGGTAAGCAATTTATACAGGAAAGTTGAACAAGTAATTTATTATACTACCAAACCTAAAACTCAACTCAATTTTGCATTTCCAAAACATATATATATATATATATATATATATATATATATATATATAATTTTCCACTTGGAAAATTCATGTGTATATGCATTACAATAAAAACAAATATTCCATTACTTTATATGTGTTAAAAATTGGATATTTAATGAACATTATTGATTTGAATCTCCTCAAAATATAGTCTATATCCAACAACCAATGGCATCAATTAGCTCTAAAGGTTTGTTGTATTTATACTTGTATGTTACAACTTTTTTTATTTATCTATACTTTTTGGAATTTAAAAGTCATCAACAAATTTCATAAAATGCAGAGTAGTAGTTTCAGGAGTGCTGAGCGAATCCATGTTTCTTATCTTGCTGAAGATAAATTACCAACAGCCTCAGATTTTTCCGAAGGGCATATATCGAGGCTGGTTTTGGAGAATCTTGGCATTTCTCATTATATCAATCCTGGGCCTTCCTTCCTCTTAGAACAGTATTCTCCCCTTTCCCTAAAGATATATGATGGTGATCTCGAGAGTGAATTCAACAATTTTGAAGACTGGGTGAAAACCTTTGAGCTCTTCAGAGGCAAGTCTACAGAAGATGACCATGGTCTTGATGGAGACCGAGTTATAGGAAAATTTAAGGCAGGTTCCATTGTTCATCCTTTCATTTGTCTCTCCCTGTTCATAAATATCAGGTAGGTCTCAATTCAGTTAATGGAATTGTGCAGTGCGGGATGTGTGTAGGGAAAATCCTTAATTTTTACTCAGGTTCCTTTCTAGAACGCCACAAAACCAAGCCCCAGTATTTTAAGATATTTTTGGCCTGTGACCAGTGGATTGGAGCTCAGTCTGGTGAAAAATAAGGAGACAGAGTCATTACCTGAAAGAAACACTGAACTTTACTTTGTTCTGTCCTTAATTTTTACTCAAGTCCCTCTCTAGAACCCCACAAAACCCAGTCCCAATCCTTTAAGGTATTTTTGGCTTGTGACCAGTGGATTGGAGCTCAGTCTGGTGAAGAATAAGGAGACAGAATCATTACCTGAAAGGAACACTGAACTTTACTTTGTTCTCTCCACCCCTGGCATACCAAATGTGTGATTTACGCAAACCCATCATCAGTTGGACAATTAAACTAATCAAACAACACAAGCCCTTCATTTGGCAGACTTACAGTGTGAACATCACAAAGTAGTGGCCAGTATTCACTATAAACCTACTACAAGCTGGGCCTTTCCATGCAGCATGCTATGTTGGAAATAGCACAGACATTGCAGTTTGCCCATCTGGATTCAAATCCTAGTTATAGTACTAACCAGCTGCATGATCTGCAACAAAGTGCTTCACTCCCCTAAGCCTCAGTTGCTATGTCTGGAAATAGGAATACTGTAGTCAGAATTGAATGAGATAATGGGGGATGCACTAGCACAGCACCCCACATGTAAAACACACTTGGTGTCCCATCTGTTCTGTTCCTCATACAACATTTCTGTGAGGAGGGTGTTAATGTGCAATATCAATTCACTGGTGTATCATGAAGAAGCTCAGATGCCAGCAGGCTGCATAAATTGTCCAAGGATATCCAACTGGCAAGTTTAGCACCAACCCAGGTCCTGTGGATTCCCAGGCTGTGCTCTCTGTGGGTTTTGGTGGGACATATGACCATCTCATTTCAATGGGTTGCATTTTGTGGTTCCAGGGCTCCTTCTGCATCTACAAAAGCCCTGAGGATTCTAGCTCCGAGGACAGTGGGCAGCTGAGAATCCAGCAAGGAATTCCACTTAATCACCCAGTCACAGTGCAGATCAGAGTGTACATTGTTGCGGTAAGCCGTCTTTGTTTGCTCTGAGGGGGTGTATTGATCTGCTTAGGCTGCCATTACAAAATATGGCAGACTGGGAGGCTTAAACAACAGAAATTTACTTTCCCACGGTTCTGAATGCTGTAAGTCCATAATCAAGTTGCTACCAGGGTTGGTGTCTTGTAAGGCGTCTCATGCTGGCTTGCAGGTGGCTGCCTTCTTGCTGTGTCCTCACATGGCGTTTCCTCTGTGCACGTTTATATAGGGAGAGGTTGAGCTCTGATGTCTCATCCTCTACAAATAAAGACACTAGCCCTGTCTTATTAGAGCAGCACCACTACGACCTCATTTAACCTTAATTACCTCCCTAAAGCCATGTCTCCAACAGTAACCTTAGGAATTAGGGGTTAAACATATGAGGGTATGAAGTCAGACTGGCAACACAGACATTTTATGGCTTTTCTGAGCATAGTAGTATCTGTTCCCTGTGGTTGCCTATGGCAGGAGAGGGAACCAAACAGGAGGGAAGCAGGAAACTACAGGAAAGAGTTAGCAGGAAGGACCAAGGAAGAACAGGGCAGCTGTTACGTGAAATTCTCCTCCCACAGCCATGCCTCTGCACTATTGCAGTAGGAAACTTCACTTTGAATGCATTTCTAAGTAAGATGTTAATTCCTCTTAGCTTCCCTCTTTCTGATAATGAAAGCATAAAACTTTGATTATGAAACTTTTTGGCCTCATTAGCAGGAAGCTCATGGCCAAATCTAATCTCAATCAAAGCAACTACATGAACCCCAATGGCTTATGGATTTGTTTTAATCTCCTGACCTTGGATGCAGTTTTTGTAATTGTATTTTATTATAATGATCTTTTTTATCTCAACCCTTTGCTTCCATTGCCTACATTCTTTCAAGGAAATATAAATGTAACATAAAATAAAAATGAATTATTCTTTAGTGCTAAGGGAGAAATAAATGTTCTTCCATCACGAAGTTCTCGGGTTTCCTTCATCATCCTCTGTATCATCACCACAACCACATGTCCCAGGGATGTTGTGATGAAAAGAACATAGTCTCTGTGTTCAAGGAAGTGACAGTGTAGTTGGAAAGATGAGAACTTGTAGGGTCACTGACAATGTTGGGTAGTCAACATGAAACACCACCCTCAGGATGCTTTAGACAAACTCAAAATTTTGCTCAGGGGGTCACTGGTGTTTTGGGAGAAAAATGCATTCCTTAAGAAACAGAACATACATTCAAATAAATTTGAATAGTGCATATTTCCTTCTCCAACCTTTGAGATTCACAAAACTCATTAGCACATTCAAGTCTCTGAGAATTTCAGAAGGAAATGAAAAAAAAAAAAAAAAAAAAAAAAAAAAAAAAAAAAAAACACCCTATTTAGTGATCTTGAACAGCATTTTCTAAACTTTTGACTCATACCTTTCCCTTTCCTACAGAAAATCTTGCAGAACTAAAGTTCTCTAAGATCCAGTTTGGGGAATCCAGAAATAGTATCAACAGTAGAAAGGAGAGGAAAGAATTTATGTGAACTGTGAACTACAGAGGTTGGAGAAAGATGTCTCCTTATTCATGGATTCATTCAGAAAGTATCTACTGCACACCTTTTATGTGTTCAGTACCCTCTAGACAAAGACCGGAGAAACAGATCAGGTTTCTGTCCTGGAGGTAGCATGGGGGAGGGAGGCCTTGGGCTAGAACTCGAGAACAGGAGGGACTTGAACAAACAGGGAGTCAGAGGGTAGCAGTCCTAGATAAATTCACTACAGTTATGGACAGTCAATATATTTCTAGCAGTTTGATTATGTGTGGTTTGCTCTCATACTAATATTTAATTAATTAAAGTCTCAAGTCTAATTAAAAGAATACTAACAAGTAAAAAAAAAAAAACACTGCTTAAAACTTGCATAAGGAAAGAAATAAAATTTCCCCACCTCTTTTTTTTTTTCCTTAACAAGATAGATTGAACTTTTTTTTTTTTTAAGATTAGTATGTACAGGTCTTCACTCCTTTTAGTAGCTGTATAGCATTTTCTTGAATAAATGTAGTATTCATTCATTCATTCTACAAGTGTTAAGAAGACCCTGTCCTATGTCCTAAAGTAATGAACAAGATAAACAGTGCCCTTGCTCTCATGGAGATTACATACTAGTTGGGAGTGATGTGGGGATTACGCAGATATAAAAATAAGCAAAGGAACAGATAAATTAACAGGATTTGTGTCAGAGATAACAGTTTTGTAAAGAATTAAAAGTGGTTGATGTGAGAAGGAGAAATGTGAAAGACTGCTTTGTATTGTGTTTCTTCCCAAGTAATTAACAAATAGGTTGCTTACAATTTTTGACTCTTAAACAATGTTCTAGTAAACATCCTTGAATATACAGCTTTATAGGCTCACACTATTCTATCTACAGGATAGAATCCTAAATATGGAATTGTTTCTCAGCTTTCATTGCTGCAGAGTTTCTCCATCTTTTTTATACCATTTCTTTTTTTTTTTTTCAAATTTATTTAAGTTCTGGGGTACATGTGTAGAATGTACAGGTTTGTTACATAGGTATACACTTACCGTGGTGGTTTGCTGCATCCATCACCGTGTCATCTACATTAGGTATTTCTCCTAATGCTAACCCTCCCCAATCCCCCCACCCCCTGGTATCCTTCCCCTACCCCCCTACCCCAGACAGGCCCCAGTGTGTGATGTTCCCCTCCCTGTGTCCATGGGTTCTCATTGTTCAACTCCCACTTATGAGTGAGAACATGTGGTATTTGGTTTTCTGTCCTTGTGTCAGTTTGCTGAAAATGATGGTTTCCAGATTCATCCATATCCCTGCAAAGGACATGAACTCATCCTTTTTTATGGCCGCATAGTATTCCATGGTGTATATGTGCCACATTTTCTTTATCCAGTCTATTATTGATGGGCATTTGGGTTGGTACCAAGTCTTTGCTATTGTGAACAGTACTACAGTAAACATATGTGTGTATGTGTCTTTATAATAGAATGATTTATATCCTTTGGATATATACCTAGTAATGGGATTGCTGGGTCAAATGGTATTTCTGGTTCTAGATCATTGAGGAATCTCCACACTGTCTTCCACAATGGTTGAACTAATTTACACTCCCACCAACAGTGTAAAAGCATTCCTGTTCCTTCACATCCTCTCCAGCATCTGTTGTCTCCTGATTTTTTAAGGATTGCCATTCTAACTGGCATAGGTGGTATCTCAATGTGGTTTTGATTTGCATTTCTCTAATGACCAGTGATAATGAGCTTTTTTCATAAGTTTGTTGGCTGCATAAATGTCTTCTTTTGAAAAGTGTCTGTTCATATCCTTCACCCACTTTTTGATGGGGTTGTTTTTTTCTCGTAAATTTGTTTAAGTTCTTTGTAGATTCTGGATATTAGCCCTTTGTCAGATGGGCAGATCATAATTTTTTTCCCATTCTGTTGGTTGCCAGTTCACTCTAATGATAGCTGCTTTTGCTGTGCAGAAGTTAAGTTTAATTAGATCCCATATGTCTATTTTGGCTTTTGTTACCATTGCTTTTGGTGTTTTAGTCATGAAGTCCTTGCCCATGCCTATGTCCTGAATGGTATTGCCTAGGTTTTCTTCCAGGGTTTTTATGGTGTTAGGTCTTATGTTTAAATCTTTAATCAATCTGGAGTTAATTTTTGTGTAAGATGTAAGGAAGGAGTCCAGTTTCAGCTTTCTGCATGTGGCTAGCCAGTTTTCCCAACACCATTGATTAAATAGGGAATCCCTTCCCTATTGCTAGTTTTTGTCAGGTTTGTCAAAGATCAGATGGTTGTAGAACTGTTGCGTTCTGAGGCCTCTGTTCTTTCCATTGGTCTATATCTCTGTTTTGGGACCAGTACCATGCTGTTATGATTACTGTAGCCTTGTAGTATAGTTTGAAGCCAGGTAGTGTAATGCCTCCAGCTTTTTTTTTTTTTTTTTTTTTTTGCTTAGGATTGTCTTGGCTATGTGGGTTCTTTTTTGGTTCCATATGAATTTTAAGGTGGCTTTTTCCAATTCTGTGAAGAAAGTCAGTGGTAGCTTGATGAGGATAGCATTGAATCTATAAATTACTTTGGCAGTATGGCCATTTTCATGATATTGATTATTCCTAACCATGAGCATGAAATGATTTTCCATCTGTTTGTGTCCTCTCTTATTTCCTGGAGCAGCGGATTGTAGTTCTCCTTGAAGAGGTACTTCACATCACTTGTTAGTTGTATTCCTAGGTATTTTGTTCTCTTTGTGGCAATTGTGAATGGCAGTTCACTCATGATTTGGCTTTCTGTTTGTCTATTATTGGCATATAGGAATGCTTGTGATTTTTGCACATTGATTTTGTATCCTGAGAATTTATTGAAGTTGCTTATCAGCTTAAGGAGATTTTGGGCCAAGATGATGGTGTCTTCTAAATATACAATCATGTTGTCAGCAAACCGAGAAAATTTAACTTCCTCTTTACCTAATTGAATATCCTTTATTTCTTTTTCTTGCTTGATTGCCCTGGCCAGAGCTTCCAATTCAATGTTGAATAGGAGTGGTGAGAGAGGGCATCCTTGTCTTGTGCCAGATTTCAAAGGGCATGCTTCGTTTTTGCTCATTCAGTATGATATTGGCTGTAGGTTTGTCATAAATAGCTCTAATTATTTTGAGCTACGTTTCATTAATCTAGTTTATTGAGAGTTTTTGGCGTAAAGAGCTGTTGAATTTTGTTGAAGGCCTTCTCTGCATCTATTGAGATAATCGTGGTTTTTGTCTTTGGTTTTGTTTATGTGATGGATTACGTTTATAGATTTTTTATACCATTTCTTCCATCTTCCTACTCTGGCCTTTCCTTAGAAAGTATTTGCTTTTGATAGTTTAAGTCCTAGCTTGTCTGGCATCAGACTTTACTCTCAGAAACAGATCATCATTCAACTGGTCAGTGCCAAATGCAAGACTCATAGGGTCATGGATTCAGAAACCATTAGTTCTGGGAAGGGCCTTTAGGTCCACCCCATGATTTTATAGATAGATCTCAGAGAGACATGACTTGCGCAATATCACACACTACTTAGAAATGTAGTCAGGCCCACTGCGGTGGCTCATCCCTGTAATCCCAGCACTTTAGGAGGCCAAGGTGGGAAGAATGCTTGAGCTCAGGAGTTTGAGACCAACCTGGTCAATATGGTGAAACCCCATCTCTGATACAATATTAGTAGGGTGTGGTGGCTCACACCGGTAGTCCCAGCTACTTGGGAGGCTGAGGTGGGAGGATGACTTGAGCCTGGGAGGCATAAGTTGCAGTGAGCCAAGACCATGCCACTGCACTCCACCCTGGGCAACAGAGCAAGATGCTGTGAAAAGAAAAGAAAAGAGAAAGAGAAATAGAAATATAGTAATGTGTCTCTTAATGATGGGAATACATTGTGAGAAATGTGTCGTTAGGCTGTTTCAGTGCTGTGCAAGTGTCAGACTCTATTTACACAAACCTAGATGGTTTGGCCTCCAACACGATGGAACAGCCTATTGCACACCTAGGCTATAAACCTGTATAGCACATTACTGTAGAAACTACTATAGGCAATTGTAACACAATGGTATTTATGTATCTAAACATAGAAAAAGTACAGTAAAAACACAGTATAAAAGATTTGAAAAAATGGTACACCTGTCTAGGGCACTTACCACGAATGGAGCTTGCAGGGCTGGAAGGTGCCCTGGGTGAGTCACTGAGTGAGTGGTGAGTGAATGTGAAGGCTAGGATGTTACTGTCCACGACTGTAGAGTTTAGAAACACTGTATACTTAGGCTACACTAAATTTATAAAATATATTTTTCCTTATTCAATAATAAGTTAACTTTAGCTTTCTGTAACTTTATAAACTTAAGTTTTTCTAACTTTTGAGTCTGGTCAAAACAACGTTTAGCTTAAAACACAAACATATTGTTCAGCTATACAAAAATATGTTCTTTATATCCTTAGTAAGGTTTTTTGTATTTTTTAATTGTTTTCTTTTTGTTTTGTAAACTTTGTTAAAAACTAAGACACATATACACACACAAACACACACACACACACACACACACACACACACACACACACATTAGCCTAGGGCAAAACAGGATCAAGATCATCAGTATCACTGTCTTCTACCTCCACAGCTTGTCCCACTGGAAGGTCTTCAAGGGCAATAACATGCATGGAGCTGTCATCACCTATAATAACACCTTTTGCTGGATATCTTCTGAAGGACCTGCCTGAGGATGTTTTACAGTTAACTTTTTTTTTTTTATAAAGAGAAAAAGTATACTCTAAAATAATGATTAAAAAGTATAGTATAGTAAATACATACATTTATTATCATGTCAAGTATCATTTACTGCACATGACTGTATACTTTTACATGACTGTTAGCACAGTAGGTTTGTTTATAGCAGCAGCATCACAAACATGTGAGTAATGTGTTGCACTACAACGCTGCAACAGATATGATGTCACTAGATCATAGGAATTTTTCAGCTCCTTCATAATTTTATAGGACTGCCATCATACATGTTGTCAGTCCTTGACCAAGACATCATTAAGAGGTGCATTACTGTAGAACTGGAACTCAAACTCATGGCTTCTGCTTCCTGGTCCAGTGTTTTTCTCATTTTTCTGTGCCAAGAGCTTCTTTTCACTGAGGGGATGACTCCAGAGAAAGCTGATCTTGGACAGAGCCAATAATTTTTCTTTTAACAGCAAAATGTGGATGCTAAAGCAGTGTTCTTAAACTTGGCTGCACACTAGAATTATCTATGGAGTTTTTCAAAAGCCCAAAGCCCTGGCCCATTAACTCAGACTATCTAGAGACAGAAATCAGGTATTAGCATTTTTGAAAGCACCCAGGTAATCCAAGTGTACAACCAATATTGAGAGCCACTGAACCAAAGACATTTTCTTTTTCCTTTCCAGGCATTTAATCTTAGCCCAGCTGATCCAGATGGCAAATCAGATCCCTACATTGTGATCAAGCTTGGCAAAACAGAAATCAAAGACCGGGATAAATACATCCCCAAACAACTGAACCCAGTATTTGGAAGGTCAGTGGCCATCTGGGCTGTGTTTTATTATCCTTTCTGCATTTGTTCCTGCTGTGTTTCTGTGGGGATAGGGTATGTATGTGTGTGTTCCTGGGTGAAATGGTGGCAGGAAGTTAAACACTGGCTTTTGCTCTTGGTAATAACCAACCAAACCTATGTTCATGGAGCAGGGTTGAATTCTTCCATGGTTCCCTGAGGAATTAGGTGGTACTTGATCATTATACCCATAGCTTTCTTTATTATAATTTTTTTCTTTTTCTTTTGCATGTGTGTGTGTGTGTGCGTGTGCGTGTGTATGTGTGTGAACTTTAGTAGAGAAATACCCACAGCTCTCTAATGACCATTTTCTAGATTTTAGATTTAATGGACATCTTGCAGGGTCATTGGATTCAGCCTAGTGCTTTTGAACAGAGCAGAGATTTCCTTTTTATAAACAAGGCAGCAAAGGGCTAGAAAGATTAAGAAACATGTTCAAGTTCAGATGACTCACAATTGGAGGATAACGGGACACAAATCTGGTCTTTTGTCTCCTACTAAAGGGATTTTTCCATCATATCATTTTGTGGTTCATTTGAGGTGACCCCTAAGGTCAAAAAGTTGAAGTTGTCCTCAAGTTGTGCTTTGTTTTCCTGAAAAGTGCTAAAAGCTATTGCATTTGTGTAAGTGGACTAGGCATTCACCAGCTCACAGCAGCACTGCAATGCTATTGATCCTATAATAGGGTGTGCTTCACATTGGTGTTCCCTGTTCAAGTTTGTGCACGTCTGTCACTGTCTCTGGAACCAAGGTGACCTGGGTATCACTCTGCCACATACAAGCTCTACAACCTTATGCAGATAGCTTAACCTGTCTGTTCCTAGTTTTCCTGACCGGTAAAGCAGCAACAGTGACACCTGACTCTCAGATTCCTTTAGAAGATTAAATGTGTAAAGCACCTACATGTCACATTGCCTATGCCAGCACACAGTTGACATACAAAACACATCAGCTCCCTTCCTCTCCACCTTGGTAATTGTAGCAATGGATACATCTTTAGTGTGTTTAATTTCTTTTTTCTTGAGTAAGCAGGAGTGTGGAATAGAATCTCCATCGGCCCCATTTAAATTAATTTACACATCCTTGATCACTTTGGAGCCTCTGACATTTGAACAGCACTAGCCTCTTACATTTTATTGCTCCTGAGAAAATAAGGGCTATAAATGATCTTGCCTGTCCAGATTAATGAGAATGACAGTGCTGGGGAAGCTTACCCTTGCCTCCCTCATCCAGAGATGACCTTCATTGTCATCTACCATTTATGTAACTAGTGCTTCAGTGTGACAAGCACTTGGCAGGCACTTTTTATTAGCTACTTTCACCACAGTGCCATGAACTAGACTTGTTTTACAACCCATGTTATATGGCCATGGCAAACAAGAGAAGATGATGATGAAAAAAATGTTCTCTCCTGCCTCTGGCATTGCAGCACCTCATCCAAAAGCTCTCCAGATGTGGATGTTTTGCTGGAGATGTATTTAATTTTTACTCAGGAACAAAAGTTGCCAGCACAATCCCACAGTGTTCCAGCAAGAAGAGCAGAGGATTCTTGTGCCTGACCTGGGGTCTGGGGAATCCCTCATGACTTCAGTGCCCTAGTATCCCTGTGAAGGTGTGCCCTGGTATCTTGCATTGCTTTACTTTTCTTCGTAGCCTCTGACATGGATTAGATGTTTATGGATTTATTGGCCATCTCCCATCTCCCCACTAGAATGTAAGAAGTATTTGAGCAGGGAGTTAGTCTAGTCTGGTTAATGCCACATCTCCAGCACCTAGAACAGGGCCTGGCACACAGCAGGTGCTCAGTATGTATCTGTGGAATGAACAGATGGATGGATGGGTAGGTGAGTGGATGGGTAGATGGACAAAATGCCAGTCAGTTGTCCATGGGATTTAATAGGGCCCTATCTCCACATCAACTTGTGGTGCATGTCTATAGGCTTTGACAGTTTCTTCCTTATGGCTCTTATGGTTTCCCAGAATGCTTCCCATTGTCTCCACTACCTTGATAATTAACCATAAAGCAAAATGATGAGATCATAAGGAACTGATCAATGGGTTAATAAAACAGCTCTCTATCTCTTCTTCCTCATTCACATCTACAGGCAGTTGTCCTTGCTGTGCCCTCCCCATGAGATGCCTTTCCTTTTCTTGTCCACCTGCAGAACTTCCTCCCTTCCTCACAATTACTGGGAATCCACTATGTGTCAGGCACACTGCTAAGTGCTGGGACACAATGGGGACCAAGCCACAGTCTATACCTGCAAGGTGCCCATGAATATTGAGAGAACATCAAATAAATGCATGATTACAATAGGCTGCTGCAAGTCCTGTGAAGACACTGGGAAGGCATCAGACCGTCTTGGGAGTGTGAAGGGGGTGGGAAGGGATGGGTGTTCTTTGCCGTGCAAAGTCTGGAGTATAGGGAGGACGTGATGTGGCAGGAACTGTTACCAGTCAGGGTTCTACCATGGGAAGGGACCTAGAGGAAAGAGAGATAATTTCCCAGGGCTTCCTTAACAAAGTATCATAAACTGTGTAACTGAAACAACAGAAATGCATTCTCTCACAGTTCTAGATACTGAAAGTGGGGTGGTGTCTGGGCTGCTTCCTTCAGTGGGCTGTGAAGGAGCCTCTGTTCCCTGCCTCCCTCTCGAATGCTGGTGATCTGCTGGCAATCCCTGGTGCTCCCTGGCTGGTAGATGCATTGCTCCAATATCAGCCTTCATCTCCACATGGCCTGCTCCCTGCACCTCTCCACATCATCTTCCCCCTGTGCATATCTGCGTCTGTGTCAAGTTTTCCTCTTTACAAGGACACCAGTCATACTGCATTGGGGCCCATCCCAATGACCTCATTTTAGCTTGAATACCTCTATTAAGACTCCACTTCCAAATAAGGTCAGATTCTGAGGCGCTGGGGCTGGAGCTTCCACTTATCTTTTGGTGGAGACACAGTTTGACTCATAGTAATATATACTGCTTTTGCCCTTTATTATGAGACTGTTGTTTTTGCTCTTAAGAGTTTTCAACTGGTTAGATGAGGCCTACTTAAATTATCAAGGAGAAACTTCTTCACCTAAAGTCAATTAATTGTGGATGTTAATTACATCTTTAATTACATCTACAAAATGCCACCATAGCAACACCTGGATTAGTGTTTGATCAAATAACTGGAGACTATAGTCAGGTAGACACATGACACTGACCATCACTCTGTGAGTAGATTGCAAGTGTTTTTTTCTTTCCAATCAGGTGGTCATTTTGATGATAGACTATGTGCCAGCTACTAGGGAGGTATAAAGGGTACATGACCCTATTTCCGTGGAACCTATGCGCTTATGAAGGAACCAGGCATTACAAAAAACTCATAAAATTGCCTGTCTGATGAATGCTATAAGGGAAAGGTGCAGGGGCCTTTGAGTCTGTATAATCGGGGAGCTTTACCTGGTTGGGAAAATGGCTAAGATGAGAAGTTCTGAAGATCTGGAGCAGGGAGAACTCCCATCTGCACTCAAGGCTCAGCTGAAGAGTCATCTCTGTGAAACCATCCATAGTCACCCCTCCCCAACAGGTGTATTAGTAACACCCTGCCCATAACTCTGTTGGAGCTCCTGCCATCTTAGTTAGCCATATTCTTATCTGCCTTTCCACTGGAAAGAAATTGTACTTATCTCGTAAAAACCACCGTGCCTGGCACGTGGTAGATACACAATACATGCTGAATGAATGAATGAATGAATGACCAAATGAACAATGGAACATCTTTGCTCTGAAGCTCAGATGCTCTTCATGCTTTCACCAAGTCTGTTTTTGCCCATTTCATGATGCATTCTATTTTCCCAAACCGCCTCATTGACACACAAGTTGGTATAAGGCTAGTTTTTCCCTGGGTGACTGGAAGTTCAACCATAGTGGGCTGTTTTGGTGACTTTTACTAACAGCTCCAGTTAAAATTCAGGTAAGATCAATCTGTGGGCCCACAGCTTGGGGAGATGAACCAGGGCTATTAAGTCTTCTGTCATGGTTGCCAGCAGCAGTTAATCCCTTAATAAGTCCTTCCAGTGACAGTAATGGTGATAGTTCAGGGGCAGATGGCTGGGGGTTTCCTTGTGATGCACTTGCAGAATATCAATTACAGTTTAAAATGTAAGTCTTGGAGCTCAGGCAGGCAATGCTATGCCTTCAGAGAGAAGACATATGGATTTCTTTTCCACACCATATCCCTGGCCTGCTAGAGCCACTTCTGTCAGTTACAATCGCTGGAGCTGTCCAGCGTGTCTGCTTTTTTCTCTCTGAGGAGGGTTAATTGGCTTGGGCTTGCTGCAGTTGCTGTGCCTGCTTCACTGAAGAATGAGTGCCAGGGCTAAGTGGATCTGACCATGAGGGCAGCAGCCCCGACAGCCCCATGGACATGCAGGGAAATAATGAGCTCGCATTCTCTCTCCTCCCCTCCTCTTTGTCCATCACTCCCAGCCCAGCCCATCTTATACCAGAGCAGACAATCTAGACACCTGAAGAACATTGCTGTGTCCTTGATTTTGTTTTCAGGAAGGCATTTCCCTACAATGTAGAATTTTACTTCATATTTAATTTTCAAGTACCCATCCCAACGTAGGAAATCAGTAGCATGGATAATTAATCACCGGAAATCTGACAGCATTAATGCTCCTTGAGACATCTGGCGTTGGTGTGGTTTCGTGGAAGGAGCACCTACCTAGCTAGGAGTTAGCAACCTGGTACATGTCTCAGATTGGCCTGATTGATGATCCTGGGAAAGTTGCTTGTGTCTTCTAGATTTCAATTTCCTTATCTGTAAAATGAAGGGACTGGATATGGTGATTTCTGAGATCTCTTACAGTTCACAGGAAAGATTTATTTTGTGTGTACTTCTGCAGGTCAAGCGCAGGCTCCAGCAATGCAGAGACCAAAAAAACAAAAATAGGTCCCTGTTCTCAAGGGGCTCATAGTCTTGTAGAGACAGCACTTCAGTCTTCCAATTCTATATCTTTATAATTTTTCATCCTTGATGAGATTTTCATTTAAAATAAATGTAGTTAGCATTTATTGATAAGGCAACAATGGAGGGGAAGGGGAATGGCAATGGATTTGGCACCAGTTGAATGCGTGAAAGTAAAACGTGTTTTACAGAAACAATATTGCATGTAAACACCATGCTAAATTATAAAGAAGACATATATACTCATTTACAATAGAGAGGCTAAGAGGTATTAAATAACTTAAAGATTTACAATCAGGAAGTTGCAGATTCAAAACCAAAATTAAAAATCAGTCCTGTTTGAAGCCAAAATCCAAAGTTTTCCTCTCCATCATGCTGTCACCCTAGTTGAAGACTACAAGATGTGGCCCATGAAAGGGGAGATTATTGGCTGTTTGAAATTGATAACAGCATTGAAAATTGATTGTACTGCAATGAGAAATTAAACCAAACAAATATCTGCTAAGTATTAACTGAGTTGCTGAGTGTTTGGTGAGTTCACATGAACAGTGGGCTAACTAAAAGTGAAGCTGGGAACAGTTCCAAGTGTCACCAAATGTTACTGACTCTTGAAGTCTCTGCTTGGACCACAGGTCATTTGAAATCCAAGCCACGTTCCCGAAAGAATCCCTGCTCTCCATCCTGATCTACGATCACGACATGATTGGGACAGATGACCTTATTGGTGAGACCAAGATCGACCTGGAGAACCGCTTCTACAGCAAACACAGAGCCATCTGTGGCTTGCAGAGCCAGTATGAGATGTAAGTTCTTTCTCTCTGGGAAATACTTGGTATTCTGAGGCTGTTGTAGTCTTCAGAGCTCTGGATTCTGCATCTCATGTCCATCTCTAGGAAGGCCAGACCCGGCTCAGCTTTAATGTCTCAAATGGGCTCCACATCAGCATAGCTGACTTGGGAGACTCTGTTCAGTGCATTTAGAAGTTGTTGTGGCTAGGGAGGCAGCTCTGATTTAGAAACAAAGGCAGGTTCTTCAAGAGACAAGATCTAAAAGTATATGTTCACTCAGATGTATCTTGAAATAGGGTTCCCTGGTGGAGGATAATGCTAGAATAAGAATTAGTTATAATATAAATGCCAGTATCCAAGCTAATTATAACTAAGTCATGTGCTTTTGATAACAGAGCACTTTACATGGAGTATCTCATTCAGTTTTCTGAACCACTCTTTGAGGTGTTATCCACATTTTACAAAAGAAGAACCGACCCAACTTTCACTCTTTTTTCATAGGTATTTTTAATTTTTGTGGGTACATAGCAGATGTATACATATATATGGAGTATATGACATTTTGATATACACATACAATGCATAATAATCACATCAAGGTAAATGGGATATCCATCACTTCAAATATTTATCCTTTCTTCATATTACAAACAAACCAGTTATACCCTTTTAGTTATTTCAAAATAGACAATAAATTATTGACCATAGTGACCCTGTTATGCTATCAGATACTATATCTTATTCTATCTAATTATATTTTTTTACTCATTAACCATCATCCACTCTCTAGCTCCATGAGTTCAAGTTTAAGTGAGAACATGCAAAGCTTGTCTTTCTGTGCCTGGTTTATTTTACTTGACCTAATGTCTTTAATTCATTTTGATTTTATTTTTGTATATGGCAAGACATAGGGATCTACTTTCATTCTTCCACATATGGATATCCAGTTTTTCCAGCACCGTTTATTGAAAGGCCTGTCCTTTCTCCAATATATCTTTTTGGCAGCTTTATTGAAAATAAGTTCACTGTAGATGAACAGATTTATTTCTAGGTTCTCAATTCTGTTCCATTGATTCGTGTGTCTGTTGTTATGCCAGTACCATGCTGTTGCGGTTACTATAGCTCTGTAGCATAATTTGAAGCCAGGTAATGTGATTCCTCCAGTTTTGTTCTTTTTGCTTAGAATAGCTTTGAATATTTTGTGTCTTTTGTGGTCCCATGTAAATTTTAGGATTGCTTTTTTCTATTTCTATGAAGAATGTCATTGGTACTTTGATACAGATTTCACTGAATTTGCAGATTGCTTTGGGTAGTATGGACATTTTAACAACACTGATTCTTCTAATTCATGAACATGGAATATGTCTCTGGTTTTTTGTGTCCTCTTCAATTTTTTGCACCAAGGTTTTATAGTTATCATTGTAGAGATATCTTATCTCTTGAAGTTTACTCCTAGGTATTTTGTTTGTAGCTGCTGTAAGTGGGGTTACTTTCTTGATTTTTTTTTTCACATTGTTCACTGTAGGCACATAGAAATGCTACTGATTTTTATACCTCGATTTGGTATCCTGCACCTTTACTAAATTTGTTTATCAGTTCTAATGATTTTCTTGTGGAATCTTTAGGTTTTCTTCAAATATAAAATCATATTATCTATATACAAGGATAACTTCTTCCTTTCAAATTTGGATGCCCTTTCTTTCTTTTTCTAATCTGATTGCTCTAGCTAGGACTTCCAGTTCTATGTTGAATAACAGTGTTGAAAGTGGGCATCCTTGTTTTGTTTCAGATCTTAGAGGAAAGGCTTTCAGTTTTCCTCATTCAGTATGATCCTAGCTGTGGGTCAGTTGTGTATGTTTTTTATTGTGTTGAGGCATGTTCTTTCTATGCTCAGTTTTTTGAGGATTGCTTACATTATGAAGGGATGTTGAATTTCATCAAATGTTTTTAAGTGTTGAGGTATGTTCTTTGAATTTCATCAAATAATTTTTATTGTGTTAAGGTATGTTCTTTCTATACTCAGTTTTTTGAGGGTTTCTTAAATTATGAAGGGATATTGAATTTCATCAAATGCTTTTTAAAATGATCATATGGTTTCCTTCATTCTGTTGATATGCTGTATCACACTGATTGTGCATGTTGAATGATCATTGCATTCCTGGAATAAATTCCACTTGGCCATGATGAATGATCATTTTAACATCTTGTTGAATTTGGTTTGTGAGTATTTTGTTGAAAATTTTTCTTGAACATTTTTGCATCCATGTTCATCAGGGATATTGGCCGATAGTTTTCATTTTGTGATGTGTCTTTGACTGGTTTTTGTTTCAGGATAATACTGGCCTTGTAAAATGACTTTGGAAGTATTTTCTTTTTCTGTTTTTTAGATTGGTATTTGTTCTTCTTTAAATGTTTGTTAAAATTCAGCAGTGAATCATCGGATCCTGGGCTTTTCTTTGCTAGGAGACTTTTTATTATAGCTTCTATTTCATTACTTGTTATTGGTCTATTCAGGTTTTAAATTTCTTCATGGTTCAATCTTGGTAGGTTGTATGCTTCTAGGAATTCATTCATTTCTTCTAGGTTTTTCAATTTATTTCTAACTTCATTAGCAGCTTCTAATGGTCATTTAAATTACTGGAGTATTAAATTTCTGCAGTAATATCTCCTTTTTCATCTGTAATTTTATTTATTTAGGAGTTCTCCTATTTTTCTCAGCCTGGCTAATGAGTTGTCACTTTTCAAAAAACCAGCTTTTCATTTTGTTAATCTTTTTTATTTTTTCATTTCAATTTCATTTATTTCTGCATTGATCTTTATTATCTCTTTTTTTCTACTAATTTTGAATTTGGTTTGTTCTTGATTTTCTAATTCATTAAGATGTATTGTTACATTATGTATTTGAAGTTTTTCTACTCTTTTGATGTGGGTGCTTGTTGCTATAATCTTTCTTCCTAGTGCTGCTTTCATTGTGTTCCATAGGTGTTGGTATGTTTCTATTTTCATTTGTTTCAAGAAATTTTTAAATTTTTTGCTTAATTTCTTCATTGTCCCATTGGCCATTCAGGAGCATATTGTTTAATTTCCATATGTTTGTATAGTTTCCAAATTCTCTTGTTATTGATTTTGAGTTTTATTCCATTGTGGTCAGAGAATATACTTGATATAATTTCAATTAAAAATTTTTTTAAAGACTTGGCCTAACATATGGTCTATCCTTGAGAATGTCCCATGTGCTAATGAGAAGAATATGTATTCTGCAGTTGTTGGTTGAAATGTTCTATAAACATCTATTAGGTCCATTTGATCTATAGGGCCAATTCGTTCCAATATTTCTTGGTTGGTGTCCTGTCTGGATGACCTGTCCAATGCTGAAAGTTGGGTGTTGAAATCTCCAGCTATTATTGTATTGGGGTCTATCTCTTTAGCTCTAACAATATCTGCTTTCTATATCTGGGTGTATCATGATATCATGTAATATCATGCAACTATTATATCCTGTTGCTGAATTGACCCCTTTATCATTATATAATGACCTTCTTTTTCTCTTTTTATAGTTCTTGTCCTGAAATCTGTTATCTTATAATAAGTATACCTACTCCTGGTTTTTTTTTTTTTTTATTCCATTTGCATGTTATATTTTTTCTGATTCTTTATTTTTTAATCTATGTGTATCTTTATAGGTAAAGTATGTTTCTTGCAGGCAACCGGTTATTGGGTCTTGTGTTTTTATACATTCAGTCACTCTATGTCTTTCAGTTGGAGAGGTTAGCCCATTTACATTCAATGTTATTATTGATAAGTAAGGACTTACTATTTCCATTTTAAAATTTGTTTTTTGATTGTTTTGCTGTCTACTCTTCCTTCTTGTCTTCCTTTTAGTGAAGGTGATTTTCTCTGGTGGTATGTTTTAATGTCTTGCATATCTGTTGTGTTTTATTTGATGTTACCATGAGCCTTGAAAATAATATAACCCATTATTTTAAGCTGATAACGGCACTAACTGCATAAACAAAATAACAAGCAAAAATAATACTGATGAAAACTCTGTTTTAACTTCATCTCTCTGCTTTTTAACTTTTTGTTGTTTCTACTTATTTTACTGTCTATGTCTTGAAAGGTTGTTGGAGTTATCATTTTTGGTTGGTTACTAATACACCCCAGTAACAGTGTTATAACATTCTGTGTTTTTCTATGGACTTACTATTACCAGTGAGCTTCCCACCTACATATAGTTTCTTATTGCTCACTAACATTCTTTTCTTCCAGATCAAAAAACTCCTTTTAGCATTTCTTATAGGACAGGTCTGGTGTTGATGAAACCCCTCAGAGTTTGTCTGGGAAAGTCTTTATTTCTCATTCATATTGAAAGAATATTTTCCCTAGTTATACTATTCTAGGATAAAAGGTTTTTTCCTTCAGCACTTTAAATGTCATGCTACTCTCTCCTGGCATTTCCACTGGCAGCAGACTTCTCCTGGTTTCCACTGAGACATACCGGGTCTCCTTTTTATGTTATTTATTTTGTTTTGCTGCTTTTGGGATCCTTAATTTATTGTGGACCTTTGGGAATTTGATTATTAAATGTTTTGTAGTCTTATTTGGATTAAATCTGCTAGGTGTTCTATAACCTTCTTGTACTTGAATATTGATATCTTTCTCTTGGTTTGCGAAGTCCTCTGTTATTATCCCTTTGAATAAACTTTCTACTCTGATCTCTCTCTCTGCCTCCTCTTTAAGGTCCGTAACTCTTAGACTTGCCCCCTTTGAGCCTTTTTTCTAGATATTGCAGGCATGCTTCATTCTTTTCCATTCTTTTTTTTTTGTTTCCTGACTATTTTCAAATAGCCTGTCTTGAGGCTCACTAATTCTTCTGCTTGATTAATTCTGCTGTTAAGAGACTCTGATGTATTCTTCAGATATATCTATTGCATTTTTCAGCTCTGGAACTTGATTTCTTTTAATCACTTCAATCTCTTTGCTAAATTTATCCCAGAGGATTCCGAATTCCTTCTTTGTGTTATCTTGAGTTCTGTTGAGCTTCCTTAATGCAACTATTTTGAATTCTCTGTCTGAAAAGAAATATATCCCTGTCTCTCCAGGATTGGTCACTGGTACCTTATTTAGTTATTTTGGTGAGATCATGTTATCCTGGATAGCCCTGATGCTTGTGGATGTTTGTAAGTCTGGGCATTGAAGAGTTAGGTATTTATTGTAGTCTTCACAGTCTGGTCTTGTTTGTACCCATCCTTTTTGGAAAGGCTTTCCAAATATTGAAGGGACTTGGGTATTATAATCTAAATATTTGGTCACTGCAGCCATACCTGCATTAGGGAACACTCTAGGCACAGTAACACTGTGGCTCCTGCAGGCTTACGGAGATACTGCCTGGGTAGTCTTAGGTAAGATCCAGGAGAATTCCCTGGATTACCAGGCAGAGACTCTTGTTCTCCTCTCTTTTCCCCAAACAAATGGGGTTTATCTTTCTGTGCTTAGCTGCCTGGAGCTGGGGGAGGGGTGACACACACACACATGTGGCTAATAAAGCACTGGGTGTTGCCAAGGCCTGCAGTGACTCCTGCCTGGCTATCACCTATGTTCACTCAATGCCCATGGGCTCTTCAGTCAATGAGTGGCAAATCCAGCCAGGCTTCTGTTCTTCCTCTCAAGCCCCCAGCCCCAGATGGGTCTGGAGATGCCCTTGGGAGCCAAGGGCTGGAGTTAGGAACCTTAGGAATCTACCTGCTGCTCTACTCTACTGTGATTGAACTGGCACCCAAGCCACAGGATAAAGTCCTTCCCATTATTCCTTCCCCTTTCCTCAGGCAGAGGGGTCCCTCCCCATGGCCACCACGGCCCCAGGTCCATGGGGAGTACTGCCTGGCTAACTTCCCTGTTCACTTGTGGTGAATGTTGCCTGGCCTGTGGGCTGCCCTCTGGCTTAGTTTAGGCCCAAAATTGCCATCTGGAGCCAAGGCTTAGAATCAGAGTCCCCAGAAGCCCACTTGGTTCTCTACCCCACTGTGACTGGGCTGCTGTCCAAGCTGCAAGAAAAAGTCTCCTTTGCTCTTCCCTGTCCTTCCCTCAAGAAGAAGGAATCTCTCTCCATAGCTACTACAGCTGAAAATGTGCTGGGTCACACCTGAAGCCAGCACTGCTCTGAATTTCACCCAAGGCAAGTTCTGCCTGGCTATCACTGCTGATTATTCAAAGTCCAAGGGCCCTTTAGTCAGCAAGAAATAAATCCTGCTTGGACTAGCTTCTTCCCCCTCAAGGAAGCAGGTTCCCTTCTGGCCAGAGGTATGTCTAGAAATGTCTGGGAGCTGGGGCTTGGAATGGAGGCCTCAAGACTCTGCCTTGTGCTGTGTTTTACTGTACCTGAGCTGGTATTCAAGGTGCAAGACAAAGTCTTCTTTACTCTCTCCCTCCTCAAGCAGAAGGAAGGAGTCTCTCCTGGGCCTGTGAGCTGTGCTTCTGGGATTGGGGGAGAGGTGGTGTGAGTGCT
This sequence comes from Sapajus apella, assembly GCF_009761245.1. Taxonomy (NCBI): domain Eukaryota; kingdom Metazoa; phylum Chordata; class Mammalia; order Primates; family Cebidae; genus Sapajus; species Sapajus apella. The sequence continues at coordinate 47,464,061 of NW_022436943.1, forward strand.
CCCTTGGCCTCCCCAGCTGGTATCTCACTAGATCATGTGTACCCCAGGTCTACTGGCTCTGAGCTCAGCATAGCAGTGGGACTTGCACAGGAATTTCAGTCCCAGTGGCCTGGACTGTCTTTCATGTTTATTTAGGACCCCAGAGTACTTTAGCCCACAGTGGCAGAGCTTGCTGGAACTCAACTTAGGTTCCAACAGCTGGGATGGACACTTTGCCTATAGCGAGGGCTGGTCCAAATGCTCCTTTCACGGGCACCAGCTGAGTTCTGTCTGGTGTGTGTTTCTGCTGCGATACTATAGCACTGAGTTCCAATCCGAAGTCCTACAATTATTGTGTTCTTTCTTCCCTAAGTGCACAGATCCTTGCTCCATGCCACTGCCACAGAATGAGGGAGGAGTGGTACAGGCAATTCAAGACTGTCTTTCTTATCCTCTTTAGTGCCTCTTTCCTTAATGTCAAGTTAAAACCAGGTACTGTGATTGCTTACCTTATCTTGTGTGTGTAGTTGTTCAGTTTAGTGTTCTTCTGTCTCCCTCCCCAACTCCTTTTACAAATATTTTAAATGCTGTTTAATTTTAAAATATAGACTACCAGCTGTATTTTTTAAAAAGCATGTTGTATCTTATAGCTTAAGGAAAAAAAATTAATTAGAGTATGGTGTATTGTAGAAATTAGAAAATACAGAAAGTACAAAATGATTCTCAGATTATTTCACTCATGTAAAAATTCTTGGCATAGTAGCTCATTTTCAGTATGTTCCTGCTATTTCCCCCCAACTGGACTCTTATTATCCATGCAGTTTTGTAACCTGCTTGTTGTACTTAGCCTATTATCATCCCAAGTATGTGTGTCATTAGACGTTCTTTATAATCATTATTTCAATATATCTGTAGCATTCAATCATGGTAAAACCAATTTGCCTTCCTGTATTTTTCTTCTTTATTCTGTTACAAATCTTGTTGCTATGAATATTCTCAAACAAAAGCCACTGCACACCTCTCTGATAATTCACTTAATATTTATGCACCAAGGTGGACTACTCCATTAACAGAGATGCACATGTTGGGACTTCTAATACATATGCCCCAGTGGCCTCCAGAGGGTTGTGCCAATTTATACTCTGAGCACCTATCTCCTTCATGGCATGATTTCATACAGTCTCTTTTTCTGGCCTGTTCTTCCCTGAGCCTAGAGAGCCAGTTCGGTTATCAGTCCCTAGTGGAGCCATATGCCTCTTAGAGTTATTTTCATAGCTTTCTGTGTGCCTGAGAGAATTCCATTCAGACAGTGATTAGCTGTTCTCACTCTGAAATTGGGGAAGGAAACCACAGGCTAATGTGGCGCTTATTTTGTTCAGAAGAATTTCCTGGCTGACCTACTAGGGAGTAGTATAGTTGTCTGGGGACTTGCAACCTTTTATTCAGCAAATAAAAAATATATTCACTGAAAATTTTTTAAAACAAGACAAGCATGCCTGTTTCTGGGAAGGCCTGTATGTGGCTCTGGGACTGGCTTGGATGATCTTTTCAGAATTCTCAGGTACCTGGCATAATGTGGAAAAACTACTTGATAGCTCTGCTTCATAAGTTATGTTGATTTGTTTAAATGCTTAAACAAGTTAAATTCTCATGGACCCTGTGTCCCAATGAGCAGAGACATCAAACTTATCTTGGTCCTGGCTCTGAGGGAGTGCTGCATTACAAGTTAATAATTTTAACGAAACAGCTAGTTTTTAAGGAAAGAATGGGTTGGTAAGATTTAAAAACTTGTCACCAGGAAAATCACCAGTTAGAGAAACAATACATCAAGACTATCTGTGGCATGAATATATACTATGATTTTGGCAGGGTGTGGGCTAGGGAGAAGGGAGGGAAGAAGCAGAGACAATGAAAGGATGACCTAGGCTTTCCTCTTGGAATAAGCAGCAGCCAAGTGGCTGTTCTGCGAGGGACTTAATAAAACTAAACAAATATAACCTGCAAAGAAATGCATAAAGACAGAATGCAGATTGGTGATTGCCAAAGCCTCTGGGGAGTGGGAAAGAGGAGTAACTGTTTTCTGGTGCTTTGTTTTGGGATGATGAAACTTTTTGGAACTAGATAGAGGTGATGGTTGCACCTCCTTGTGAATATCCTAAGTGCTACTATATTGATCAACTTTTAAATGGTTAACTTTGTTATGTGACTTTCACTTCGATTTTTTATAAATGAAAAGTACATTACTAAAACAAAACAAAACAAATAAAAACTACCTTCAAAGGATTTTTCTGTCAAGCTACTCAGAAGTCTCACCTCTCAGGCAACCTGTGTTTGGCCAGAAAAGAGAGAAAACAAAGCCCCTAGCCGCAGGTATATAGAATAGCAAGTTAAAGCTGAAGGAAACTGCACAGATCATATTGGGTGGTTCTTTTAGTGGGGGCTTCAAAGTGTGTCCTCCCTCCACTTTTCAGAGAAGGATACAATGCCTGGAGAGACACATCCAAACCCACTGAGATCCTCACCAAGCTCTGCAAAGACAACAAGCTGGATGGACCCTACTTTCGCCCTGGAAAAATACAGATAGGAAAACAAGTCTTTTCGGGAAAAACTGTCTTCACTGAAGAGGACACTGGTAACTCCCTGCAAAATGTCCTGCTGGTGTTCCTCTTCTTTTGAAAATCCTGAGTCTAGTGATATTTTGGGGTATGGGACTGTGGGACATCTAATTATAAAAGCAATGTGGCTGGGAACGATGCCTCACGTGTGTAATCCTAGAACTTTGGGAGGCTGAGGCGGGTGGATCACTTTAGGTCAGGAGTTCGAGAACAGCCTGTCTAACATGGTGAAACCCTCTCTGTACTAAAAATACAAACATCAGCTATGTGTGCTGGTGGGTGCCTGTAATCCCAGCTACTCAGGAGGCTGAGCCACAAGAATCACTCGAACCAGGAGGTGGAGGTTGCAGTGAGCAGAGATTGTACCACTGCACTCCAGCCTGGACAACACAGTGAGATTCAGCCTCAAGAAAAAGAGTAATGCATGCTCACAGTGGAAAATGTGGAAAAGCAAAGAGAATAATGAACATCCCTCTTAATCCCCAAGTCCAGATACAACCATGCTGCTTCCTGGCATATTTTCTAACACTTGTCTGTGTGTAAGAATATATCAAATTTTTACAGAATTATGCATATAGTGTTGTGCCCAGCTTTTAAAATTTTCCACAGATTATAATGATTCTCCTTTGTTCTTTGAAATGATCAGTGATGATATGCCTTTTTATGGCTATACCATTTATTTACATTTTTTTTAGTGACAATGAGATAATGAACTTCCTTATGCATATTTTTGTGTGTTTCCGATATTTCTGTAGTATAGGTCACAGAAGTAGAATTGTTGTGTCAGAAGGTGGGCAATAGCCTTGAGGTGAATATTATGTAGCATAAATAATTCCACACTACCCAAATTACCCCCATAAATGTTATACCAATAACTATCCTATTTTAACACCAAGTAGTAGATTTTCCACATGAGCATCATGGGACATAACACAAAGATCCCAGAGAGCTTCCATAAATTTAGAGTGAGGGAAAAAAATCACATTTACTTTAATGATATGGCGCAGTTCTCATACTGTCACACTATATTAGTTTGTTCTTGCATTGCTATGAAGAAATGCCTGAGACTGTGTAATTTCTAAAGAAAAGAGGTTTAATTGGCTCACGGTTCTGCAGGCTCTATAGGAAGCATGGCAGCATCTGCCTGGCTTCTGCAGAGGCCTCAGAAAACCTGCAATCATGACGGAAGGCAAACACAAAGCCAGCACAACACTCACATGGCCACAGCGGGAAGAAGAGGGAAAGTGGGGAAGTGCTACACGTTTTTAAACAATCAGATCTTGTGGGAACTCTATCATGAGAACAGCACTAGGGGGATTGTGCTAAACCATTCATGAGAAACTGCCCCCATGATCCAGTCACCTTCCCAGCAGCCCCTACCTCCAACACTGAGGATTACAGTTCAACATGAGATTCGGGCAGAGACACAGAGCCAAACCACATCACTCACCCATGCATTTGATGCTTTAAAGTGTCCCTTTGAACACTTTAAAGTTCAGTGCTTTTGATGCAACGAGCCCAATAAAAGGCCTGGGTCATTGCATCAAAAGTACTAACCAGACATAGGATGGTTTGATACTATGTTGACCCTACCGCTTTGATACCAAGATTTCCTTTTACCTTGTTATTTCAAGCCCAGAAACCCATTGAAGGTTCTTACATGCAGATTATTGATATTTAGATAGGATATTAATGATATATTGAGAAAAATACTTATTCGCAATATACTCTATTAAGCCAATTTAGTTCTTTGGTCAGTATTCTATGTGATTAAACAATTACCACTTTTTTACCCACTGGAAGTCTGAAATTAAGTTCATAAGATTAGTCCCTGGCTGCTTAAATTTTGACAAAGATTTATTCATTGATTTCTTGTTTGTTGTTATCAACTTTTACTGATTGTAATTATCGCTATTGGGAGATTTCTTTTGTGACCCCTTTTTTAATTTTTGTGGGTATGTAATAGGTATTTACGGGGTAAATAAAACATAAAACATTTTTATACAGGCATGCAATGTATAATAGTCACAATCACATCATGTAAAATGGGGCATTGTGGCCCCTTTTTCTAAAGACAAGTTCAATTTTCCTATATCAAATTAGGCCTCCGTAAGCTTTGTCAAGATTTTATTCTTTCAACAATTTTTGTCTTGTTTTGTAAGTATCGTTTCCACCTGCAGTTTTTATCATGAATAACCTTCTTTGGTAGAATGGCAGATGAGAGGACATTTCCTTCAGGTGGGTGTTGGTAGAAGAGAAATCTCAAGACACCCTGAAAAGACAAAAGACGTCCCTCTGGGTGGACATCAGGTCCATTTCACCACCTCGCTTAGGGCCACCCTGATTCTCCAGGTTGCCTCACAGTATGTTAGCAAACAGATTTAGACCTCCAAAAATGTACCGTCTCCAGTACTTTGAAGCCATGCTTATAATCTGTAGATCTTAGGGAGTGGGTGGAGCCACTGCTCCAGGACTAAGACCCGCTCTCTGGGTCCTCTTGTGAACCAGCCTCTTTTCCCTCTAAACTGTCCCCTTTCCCTTTCCCTTCTCTCTATCTCCACCTCTTTACAACCTTACTTTTTTTTCTGTTTTTTTTTTTTAATCTTTCCCTGTTTCTTGGTACATTTATTTATTTATTTTGAGAGAGTCCCTGCTCTGTTGCCCAGGCTGGAGTGCAGTGGTGCGATCTCAGCTCACTGCAACCTCTGCGTCCTGGGTTCAAGCGATTCTCCTGCCTCAGCCTACTGAGTAACTGGGATTACAGGCGCATGCCACCATGCCTGGCTAATTTTTTGTAATTTTAGTAGAGACAGGGTTTTGCCATGTTGGCCAGGCTGGTCTTGAACTCCTGACCTGAAGTGATCTGCCCACCTTGGCCTCCCAAAGCACTGGGATTACAGGTGTGAACCACTGCACCTAGACCCTTGGTACATTTAAATAAGCCTGTAAAGGAAGTGTTTAAAAATGCATCTGGCCACTCATCACAACATCTGACAAGTTTCTTTGTCTTTCTTTCCTGCAGATGAGACAGTGGAGTCTTATGAACACCTGGCCCTGAAGGTTTTACACTCTTGGGAGGATATCCCGGAAGTCGGGTGCAGGCTGGTTCCCGAGCACATAGAAACTCGGCCGCTGTACCACAAAGATAAGCCAGGAATGGAGCAGGTAGTGGGCAAGACGTTTCTGGCCTTTAAAGTTAATCTTGTGTACCCTAGAGTAATGGTTTTCACCTAGGAACAATTTTGACCTTCTTCTTTCAGGAACATTTAGCAATGTCTGGAATCATTTTGTGTTGTCACAAGTTGGTGGGGTTGCCACTGGCATATAGTTGATAGAGGCCAAGGATGCTGCTAAATTAAATATCCTAGAAAACACAAGATAGGTTCCCTCCAACAAGGAATTATCCAGCCTAAAATATCCAGTCAATAATGCTGAGCTTGTGAAGTGCTGCCCTGGAGTCAGTGTTCAATTTAGTACTGCTTTTTATGATTTGAGTTACCAAACTCTTTTGGAAGAATACTAGATATTTGAATAACTTAAAAACCGATTGGGTATGCCCAGGACTTTGTCCAAAATCTATCTGTAACCACACAGCCTAGTAATAACACACAGACACACACACACAGTTTTCCCAGAGAAGCAATAGGTGGTAGCTTACCTTAAAGAACTAGCAAGAAGAAGCTGTGTGGAAAAAATACCTAGAGAGCTTGGCTAGGAATCAGAAGGGAAGAGAAGATAAACTTTGTTAAGAGCCTTCGGTTACTAGGACCTTTACATAAATTATCTCAGCTATTTAGGATGACCATAGAATTGTTGATCCAAACTGGGGCCATTTGGGAGTAAGTGAGGGCACTGTTAATAATCAAGCTGGATTTTCCTAGACAAACAGGGGTGTGTGCGTCACCTTCCTCTTATTCCTTAACGCAGCCTCAGGATGGGCTTATGAGGCTATTGAGGTTCAGAGGGCCCAGTTAATTTGCTCCGAATTACTCAGTTGGTGAGTAGTAAAGATGGGATTTAGCCCAGGCAATTTACATCCCTGCCCCACGCTATGCCCACACCACAAACCAGCTTCTGTCCCAGCTCTGGGCTCACTATGTGGCAGACAACTCATGTGAGTTTGATTTTAATGGGCCAGGAACACTCGCCCTGCTATCCCAGAGGTATTGGGATATAGACCTAGTGATTGCATGTGTGGAGGGGCACGTTGAGAGGGTAAACCATTATCACATGTAGAAGCTTATGATTGTTTCCTAAAATTCACTGCCTGGTGTTTGAAATCTTTTGGTTACTAGGATCCTTTTTGGCTGATCAGATGTGGCTCTTTTATTAAGGGTGAATATTAACATGCTTTAGAAAATAAATCATCCCACTTTCCTATATTGAATTGGTTATCTTCCCAAATGCTAAATCTTTGCTTACATTTTCTCTTCCTCTGAAGAGTTATTCTTTTCTAGCCAAAGCCCCTTCCTCATCCAAATCCTGCATAATCTTCATGCTCTGGTGGAGCCCCACCTCATCGTTATAAAATCCACCTAATTCTTAGAATGTATACAACAGAGCTGAGCATGGAATCCACAGGGCTTCTCACATGGACCCTTAAATCTCTTGTACCAGGGTAAAATCTGATGTATGCAGTTCAAGGCAATGGATGGGAGGCTCTCTTCTGCACTAATTAGCCACAGAACTTCAGATAAATTTTGTTGACTTCTCTGAGCCTTAGTTTATGTGTAGAACCGAATCCTGGCTGGGGTGAACGTTAACAGAGATAATAGATATAAAGGTACATTTAAGCATATTTGTGACAGATGGGATTATCATCTTTTTAATCCTTAGGGGTTAGCAGAAAGGGCAAGGTCTTGGGGGTCAACACACAAGGGTTGAATCTAAACTCTGCTACATACTATTAAACATGGGCAAAATGTTTATTCCTCTGTCAGACAGGAATAACAACATCTACCCAGTGGGTATATTGCAAGAGTTAATAAGACAGTGTGTGTCAAGTACACAGATAGCACTGTGTCTACCACCTAGTTGATGCTCACCCTTCACCCACTCTTAATTTATGCTCTAATTCCTAAAAAACAAATTGTCAACAGATATGCTAAATAGACATCTATAAAACTACCAGGCTGTACTTAATACCCATTTCAACTAAAGAGGTGTTATAAAACCATGAATAATCAATACCCATGTCCTCCAGCCCCTTCCCAAAGCTAAAGAAGACATTTTTTCCTTAACAAGGGCCGCCTGCAGATGTGGGTAGACATGTTTCCCAAGGATATGCCTCAACCTGGACCTCCTGTTGACATCTCTCCAAGGCGACCCAAAGGGTATGTCAGCTGCAGCCCCAGCTTTAGGGGAAGAGACCAGGGTAGCAGAAGAAAGAATCATGACATTTTATCTGGCGTCTGACAGCTTACCTGATAATTATACCTCACTGTCTACCTAGTCAGTTTTCAAGGGTCTGGCGGTAGCCCCTGTCTTAAGAGAGGGGCTTCTCAGTTTCCAGTTCCTCATCTGAAAAATGCTGGGTAATAAAAGGAAGATCTGCTCAGAGTAATTTGTGTCCTTGATGGTTCTATGGTCTCCAGCTGGGATACTTGGTTCTGATGGAACCAAGCCCCTGAATGCTGATATTTCTGAACTTGGCAAACTTAAGGAAACTTACAGACCAAAGGCAATACTAGAACCACACAGACACCAATTGACTCAGCTTTCAAGGTCATGAACCTAATGCTTCCTTCTCTCACCCCAGATATGAATTGAGAGTGACCATCTGGAACACTGAAGATGTCATTTTAGAGGATGAGAATATCTTCACAGGCCAAAAATCAAGTGATATTTATGTGAAAGGGTAAGGTTATCAGCAAACTTCAACCTCCCGTTTCCTCCCATCCTCACCTTTTTAAACCCTAAACAAATCTATGCCTCATGGAGGATACTAACCCCACAGCCCAGAAAAGGAGCCATCTTCCTTTGTTAGATAAGGCCACTTTTTGTCCAATATTTGTCTTATTTGGTCATTTTGCTAGAAATTATTAGCTTTTAAAAGTATTTTTATGAGAAACTCTTACATATACATCTTTCAGTTAAACACTGGATACCTAAACTTATTCAGTGACATTTGTCACACTTCCACCTTTAAACAGAAGGAAGCAGAGTGATGTGGTGTCATCATGAAAGATTAATATGTTGTGCGGATTGTAAAGCTAATGCAAAAGCTAAAATTTAGACCTTCTTGTTTGCTAGAGGAATTGACTTTTTAAAAAGATACAACCTAAGACCCAGGGAAGCATTTCATATATCCCTTACATCTCGGCTCTGCTTCCTTTTGGCCACTAGTCAGGGAACGGGATGGTGGTACAGCGTGAGACGAAAGGTGATTTAAATCTGTAACTAAAACCCATCTCAGCATGAGGCTCTATCTCTTTGCCTTCCACAAACAGGAAGTATTCTGTCTCCAGTACACATATTATCAGTGATTTGCAGTCATATCACATCCAGTGGTTCAAAATTCCCGTCTTTTTCATAATAAAAATATAGAAGTGAGTTAAATTTTTACAAAGCAGGAGTAATAGAAGGAGCATGACCCAAAATGAATAAGATTTTAACAAGTGTACTTAAGATCCTCTGAAATTGCTGTCTCATCACCAGTTTAGGAAAGATGCATGTGTCTTGTAAATAGATATTTCACTATGGCCTGAAATAGGAAAGATTCTGAGAGAGTCCAGGCTGACTTTCAGAAGCTGGCCTTCTGGAACATGTGATGGAGATGTTTGTTCACTCTCTCGGTCGCCTTCCCTCCCACTTCAGTCTGGCTTTCTCCATAATATTCCACCACAGCAGGTCTTGCTAAAGTGACGGTGCTCTCCATTTTGCTAAATCTAATAGTCTTGTGTTTTTTTAAATTAATCCTTATCTTATTTCCCTCTAAGAAGCATTTGTCACACCTAAGCACTTCTTTTTAAAACACTTTCTTGCCTTAACATCTGTAGCATCACATGCGTCTGTTTTTTCTCTTATCCCCTTGGTCACTTCTTGTTTGTATCCTTTGAAAGCTCATTTTCTGCCATCTGGCAGTTAAATAGCTCATAGCATTGTCCTGGGCCAACTTCTCATCTCCCACTATTTTGTCTCTGCCATTTTCAACTAACACTTCACTTGAATCAAGTGGTTCAAATAACCATGGCTTCAGTTGTCACCTTTTAATTTCCATGTTCGACAACTCCTGTTCCCACCGTGTCTACCTACTTAGATTCTGCAAAAGCAGCACCTCAAACCGAACAAGTCTTAAAACAAGACGTCCTTACAATGCTGTTTCTTCTCTAGGGTTTCTTATCTCAGTGACTGGCACCATCATCCACTGGGTTGAGAACCCCAAATCTATAGACTCTCTCCTCACTGACTTCCTCATTTCCAATGTGCCATCAGAGCTTGCCCATTTCCCCTCCCAAGTGACCATCAGCACCTGTTCATCCTCTCCATCTTTGCCACACCATTGTCCTTTTCTCTATCATCTCTTTCTGGGTTGGGATCACAGCAATACCAATGCCATCCAGATTTGCCTCTCCATATTCATTCTAGCCCTCCAATAATTTGTTCTGTGTTTAAACATGAGCTATCTTTTCAAAACACAATCTGATCATGTCAGCCCTGTACTTAAAACCCTTGACATCTCATTGTCTCTGAACAGAGATTCAAATCATTAATACATTCTAAAATGTCCCCTATAACTAGCCCTTGTCTCTCTCCAGCCTCATTTCATAGCACACTCCCCCTTGTTCTCTGCAAGAAGAACTGAGAAGAAAGACCTTCTAGAATCCTTACTACTTCTTCCATGGGGCCTTTGCACGTCTCTCTCTGGTGACTTCTGCCACTTACATCCCTCTCTCCCCTTTCCCCTATGACTATAGTTCCAAGAAGCAAGGATCATCTCTGTTTCTCCTAACTCTTTCCTGGCGTCAAGCTCTCTTATTGCCTCAGAACAGACACTACAAATGTATTGGCTGAGTGAACACCATCGTTAACTAAACAATTGGGTCCATATCCTGAGTGGTGCCACTTCTCTGTGAAGAGAAATGCCTTCACTCTCCTCTTCCCTGCCCTGGGAAGGAGGGAGTCAGATTTCACAAACCACATGGTTTGAAATTATCAACTAGTTTGCATTAAAAATACTTATTTTCTCAATTAATTGACAGACAAAGCACTAGGGATAAATGTACTAATTGTAACTTACATTGTGCCGGGGATAGAGGTGGAAGACAGATAATACTAAGAAGAAAGAACATGATAGATAATTTGGAGCGTCCAAGGCACTTTTAGGCATCATCTCACATAAATTTTCAGAACAATCCTATAAACTAGGTGCTATAATTGCTTCCAGTGTACAGATGAAACAGGCACAGGGAGGTTAGATAACTTATCTACGGCTGCACAGTAAGTGCTGCAGTCAGAGTTGGAATCCAGATGGGTGCAGGCACCCTCCATGCCACACCAATCCAGGCCTACTGGGCTTTCTAGGCCTAGAACCAGGGAGGAGGGAACCAATTATATCTGATGGCACAGGTCTGACAACACAAGTCTGGTACAGGCTCTATACCAGCCCGGTGCAGGCCTGACGGCACAGGTCCGCAGCAGCCCAATGTCAGAGTCCTCAGTGTGGTGGGTAATCTTGTTCTAACACTCAAGTATATATGAAAGAGATTCAGAGTACACTTTCACTTCCTATTTCCTGAATTTTCCGTCTTGATTGCATGGAGCTTCAGATCTACACAAGCAATTGAAGACCTTTCCCCACCTTGCCTTGAAATGAGTCTTTTTTCTGTTATGGCAGATCCTCTGACCCCTATTTTACTCTTTCGAGTTAAAAATGGAAACTTCCAACTGAATCCAATTATAATGATTTTAAAACTATGATCTGTGACCACACTGAAATGAGCTAAATCGCTCATGATTATACTGATGCCTGGAGAACGTACTCTGAGGGTTTAAATTCTTTTGAATCTTTTTTCAGATGGTTAAAGGGTTTGGAGGATGACAAGCAGGAGACAGACGTGCATTACAACTCCCTGACTGGAGAGGGTAACTTCAACTGGCGCTTCCTGTTTCCGTTCCAGTATCTCCCAGCTGAGAAGCAAATGGTCATTACCAAGAGAGAGAATATTTTCTCTTTAGAGAAGATGGAGTGTAAGACTCCTGCTGTGTTGGTGCTGCAGGTTTGGGATTTTGAAAGGCTGTCCTCAGATGACTTCTTGGGTAAGCCAGTGGCTTTATCAAGCACATACTAATGTTAAGGTTTTGTCTCAGCTTTTGAAGAGCTTGGTCTGATTTAGTCACAAGACTAATAATTTCAGCACTGTCTGATAGCAAAAACTTGGAAGCATCCCAAAGAGCCATTAATAGGCACTGGCTAAATGAGTGATGGTGCATCCATATGATGGACCACTGCATATGCCAAAAGACCAAAGTTGATCATTGCTCTATCACTAAAAGGTCATTAAACTTTGAGCTCATTACTGGCCTGCTCTGTGCCTCAGTTGTAAAATGAGGGCAGTAATATTACATACTGTAGAGTGGGGCGGAGCTGTAAATGTGATAACACAATTAAAGAGCACTCCATAGTGCCTCACACATAGTAATCCCTTGTAAACCAAAAAGTATCTGAGACAAGTCTCAATCAATTTAGAAGTTTATTTTGCCAAGAATAAGGACATGCCTGTGACATAGCCTCAGTAGGTCTTGATGACATATGCCAAAAGTAGTCAGCCCTCAACTTAGTTTCATACCTTTTAGGGAGATGTGAGACATCAGTCAATACATGTAAGATGTACATTGATTTGGTCTGGAAAGGCAGAGCAACTGGAAGTGGGGGCTTCCAGGTCATAGATAGATTCAAAGGTTTTCCAATTGGAAATTAGTTGAGTTATTATTAAAGACCTGGAATCAATAGAAAGGAATGTCTGCATTATGATGAGAGGTTGTGAAGACCAAGGTTTCTTCATGCATATGAAGCCTCAAGGTAGCAGGCTTCAGAGAGGATAGATGATCAGACTTGAAGAGCCTATTTCCAGTTTTAAGGTCTTTGTTGATGTTAATGGTAATGAGGCATGTCTGACTCCCCTTTCCTATCAATGTCCTGCACTAGTTTTTCAGGTTAATTTTAGAATGGCCTTGGCAGACAGGAGGAGTCCATTCAGATGGTTGGGGGACTTAAAGTTTTATTTTTGGTTTACATACTCAACAGGCGATAAACCTGCAAACGTTAAAAATATGGGAATATCTAATGAATTGGAAAGTTGTACAGGATGCATTAAGTAAAAAGAGAAAAATCTCATCTCTGTAAACTATATGCATAGGAGAAAGGGACAGCCATAGGCTGAAAGAAAGGGCTAAGCCCCAATACACAGAGCAGTGGTCAACATTTTAGGCATGAAATTATAAATTTTTCCATTCTCATGTTTTTGCCCATGAGTATGCCCTAAATTTTTCATATTTAACAATTATTAATTTATAATAGGAAAAAATGGTTAAAGAGATACAGAACTCATGGCAATATCTTACTCTGCCTCATGTTCATTCGTTGGAAAAACAGTGTTGGGAACCCACTGAGGTTCACCTCCTGTCCTGAAGAGTAGATACAAGGACAATAAGACTAGTCTCTGACCTGGAGGGGTTTAGTGGACACCAAGAAGGTGGTGAAGTAGGGCGAGGAGGCTCTCATGGGGCTGTCAGTGCTAAAGTAGGGGAAGGCTACAGCCAATAATCCAGGCTCAGGAAGCAGAGGAGGTGCCCGGCAGTGATGTTACCTGCAACTGAGGCTTGCAAGTTAAGTTTTTCCCTTCTACCTGCTACCATGTGATTACTTTTTTGATGGCACCAAATGTGTCTCCGTCCTATTTGTACTCCCAATACCTAGCACATAGTTGTGATCCAATATAGTACTGACTGAATGACTAGGAAGTGAAGGGTAAATGAATGAGGATGATGAATGGAAAGCTCTTACGTAACCTTCAGAAAATGCTTCCCTAACTGTTACAGTCATCTCTCCACAGGCACCCTGGAAATGAACCTCAACAGTTTCCCTCGAGCAGCTAAGTCTGCCAAAGCCTGCGATCTCGCCAAGTTTGAAAATGCAAGTGAGGAGAACAAGATCTCTATATTCCAGCAAAAACGTGTGCGTGGCTGGTGGCCTTTTTCTAAAAGCAAAGAACTCACAGTAAGTGATAGCTATTGGAGGTGGAGGGCATGGGGGCGTCATGCTCTTCCAATGAGTCATTTTGTGAACTTCAAGTAAAATGCCTTGAAATGACATGAAACCTTCATGCAGAGATTCTGCTAAGAAGCAAGCATTTTTAAAGTTTTATAAATGCAGGAAGACTTCGCTCTCTATGCTGAGGCGATTTTCTGTCTTTATGGCCTGAACTTATGCCCCTGGCATTAATTCTTTTTTCAACATTTCTTAAGATTATGCATAAAGTCCTGAGTAGTGTACAGTGTCAATGCAATTACCTTATGCCTTCATCCTCAAATATAAGACATGATGTAAAAAGTGATCCATCCTTTCAAAAGAAGGTGACAGCAGAAAAAGCCATTTATCCCTTTCCATGAATTGCCCACTTCTTGCAAATGCATGTCAGACTGTGTGGCATGCGTTTTCAGGAATTTTTGACCTTTCACAAATATTGGGAAGACAGTTTCTTTTCCTGTTTTTTCAGCTCCCTCACTGATCCTCTGTAAGGCAGCAGGAATGACATAGCGAGGCTGGGAAAAGGCACTCAGACTAATGGCAGGGTCTTTTTTCTGCTGTTAGCCTCCCCTTGGGATGAGTGCATTCTGCTCTCTGCTTCTAGTGCCTTGTGGCAAAAGCACACCTAGGGCAGGATTTTTCTGGTAGTAGCTCTGGATAGAGACCAATTTCTCTGTTTCTGCTCTGGGGATCCAGTGAGTGTGAAGCAGAGATTCCCTTTGTACCTCTTTGGGGAAATGGCAGCTGCTGGTCTGACCTCTTGGTGTCTAGTTTTATTATGTTTTCTGAGAGTTTGTCTCTTCCCTCCATTCTTAATTGGATCCCCTTGATTGGTGAGCTTGCTGGGGAGGCTCCAGCCAGTTTCAGTTCCCCTCAAGTACTTAATGAGGGCTTACTACATGCCAGCCTCTGGGCTTGGTTCTGGGCAATCGATATTTGTTGGATGCATGAATAAAACCACAAATGAATGAGTCATGGCCTCTGCTCCAAGTCACGGCCTCTGTTCTCAGAGTGAGAGGGACAAACGGGTCAACAGCCAATCATGCGTGGAATAACCAAGGTGTGAAAGGCAGGGAAGGAACAGAGAGGTGGGAGGGATGCAATTGTCTTGATGGAGTTGAGGGTTCAAACAGGACAAAGGACAATGGAAAGGCATTTTCCGGATGAAAAAGAGCAGATATCTACTCCAAGTGAAAGAACCATGATGAGCAGAGCATGGAGGCGTGAAGGGGCTCCCAGTGGAAGGCTCACCACCATCTGATAGAAATTCCTGAACACAGTACAAGGTTGGGAAATGGGACTTGCCAGGCCCAGGTGTCCAAACTCTTTTGACATTATTCTGATTTCTGTATATTAATAAGTAGTAAATTTAGATGCATGATCATATAATAGCAGTCGTGTATATTTTATATCCCTTTAGATTTTGAAAAATATGTACAGACTCTTTTTCCATGTCATTTACTTATTTCTTCACTTCATCTAACAAATATTTACTGAGCTTCTATTAAGCGATAGATCCTGTGAATAAGATATGAGTAATATGGACAAGGTCTCTGTCATCATAGAGCTTACAGTCTAAAGTCAAATTCAGACACGCAGACATATACATGCAAAGCCACGGATAGCTACTCATACATACTCCAAGAAAGTAATGACTTAGAACAAGGGCTGGGCAGGAGACAAAGCGCTGAAGCAAAGCTTATCCAATGCAGAGATTTTCATTCACTATGGTGGCAGGGGAAGGCCTTTGTGTGCCTGTGAAATTAAGCTGAAACTTGAATGAAATGTAGTGAGCCATCAGAGGAAAGGGAGGAAGAGCGTTCTCCACAGAGCAAATTCCGTAGGCGAATGCCTTGAGGTGGGAATGAGTTCAGTGCTTTGGACAGACTAAAATCCAAATGAACAAAAGCCTCCCATAACCAGCGTGTGATGCATGAGGGCAGTGCTGGTATAGTGGAGAAGCCACTAGAGCCTGATCACAGAGGCCTCAAGGGTATGGTGAAAAGCTTGGAATTCATTCTCAAGGGAAAGCCACTGCATGGTTTCCAGCAGGTAGCAGATCTGCCAAACCTAGAAAACACATCCCCTGACTGCTGTGTGGACAATGGTCAGAGAGGGTCACGATTGGAGAGACAGGACTAGGCCACGATGTAGGAAAAAGAATAAAAATGTGCTGAAAGAGGAAGTCAGAGAGGAGGCTCTTTGGAGAAGGGCACTTGGTTACCATGTCAAATGCTCCTGAGAGTTTAAGAAGCCACAAAGATGTGCCCATTGGACTTAATAGCATGGAGGTTCCTGGTGACCTTTAAAAAAGCATCACTGTGAGTGTCCATAGCAGCATTATACATAATAGACCCAAAGAGGAAACATTCAAATGTCCATCAGCTGATGGGTGAATTTTAAAAATGTAGTATATCCATACAATGGAATATTATTCAACCATGAAAAGGAATGAAATACTGATGTATGTACCAACATGGATGAACCTTGCAAATGTGATGCTAAGTGAATGAAAGAAGCTTGTCTTGAAAGACCACATACTGGTCTGATTTCATTTATGTAAAATGTTCAGAATAGGCAAATCCATAGAAAATTGTTGAGTAGTTGCCAGGAAGGAGAATGGGGAGCAACTGGTATGGAGTTTCTTTTTGGGGTGATTAAAAAAAGTTTTGAAATCAAATAGTGGTGATGGCAGTACAATTTTGTGAACATATTAAAATCCATCTAATTGTTGTATAATGTAAAAGGGTAAACATTCTGGTATGTGAATTATGTCTCAAATTTTAAAAAGCAATGGTAGTGGAATGGCAAAGACAGAAGGAGATGAATGTGGATTGCCCAGTGAATGAGAAGCAGGTTAGTGTAGACTCTCTAGAAACTTCCACAGTGTCATTTCTCACTGCTCCCCTCTCAACCAGCCTGACCCATTCCCAGGTACCTGCTTATCTGGTCTGTAGACTAGTCCTTCTGCCTGGAATGCCTTAGCCCTTTTCTCTGAGAAAATTCCTAGTCCTTAAATATTTGGAGATTCTTTTTAGCAGTGTCCCCTCTGAGAAGCCTTCCCGGGTGTCCTCTACCTGGATGGGCTTGCCTTCTCGTTCCCTACCTGCAGCTCTTGCCACACTGATTTGAACCTGTCCATGGACTTCATGGTTCTTTTACTGTGAGCAATTTGAGTCCAAAAAGTATGTTTTTTTCTTTCTGTACACTTTCCAAATTTTCAGTGCCTAAGACATAGTACTCATAAATATTGATTGAATGAATCAATTCAATAATTAAGAAATTGACCCTACTATAAGAGATTATCAGGTTTTTCCTGTTTACTCAGTGTACTGAGCACATAAGAAGTGCTCAGTAAATGTTCTTTGAAAATGAACACATTAGCACACATTGATTTATATGATTATCTAAGTGTCAGCTTAGACACCAGAGAGGAATAAATGACAGAGGACAGATTTTAAAGGCAGGGCGATTAAAAGGTTTAGATAGATGACACAGTGGTGAATGGATGAACATTTGGGTGGTGGCAGTCTGTTTTTCTAGACTTTATTAAGATCCGCACAAGCATTTGAGCTTCTGATCTGAGCCTCACCTGCTAGGTACCAGAGTAGTAGCAATTTCCATGATTTTTCACCTTCTCTCCATGCTGCCCTTGCCTTGCCAGAGCCTGGGTATGTCAGATTATAGTGATTTAAATTCATTTGCTAGTTTTGTAATGGCTGGGCCTTAAGTGAGACATTTATGTGGCAAATTTACTGTCTGGTTTGATTGACTCCATGCTGAGTTTTTCTGCTTTTGTGCTTTGGGCAGTCCATTTGAAGATCCCTCTTTGCCTTTGATCTCATGAGGTAAAGCCTAACAGAGCCACTAATGTCACATCACCTCTTATAGTCCTATCATAAAAGAGAAGCCTCTTTCATGAGGACACGCACATATTATTTTAAGATCCCACAGAGGACTTTGGTGCATCAAAAAATGCATGTCTGTGTTAAAAGCTTCAAAAGCTTTCTAGATTATCCTAGGGATTGAGATCAGTAATAATGAGAGGGGTGGATTCCAGCCTGGACCAGCCTCAGGGCAGCAGATAAGCAGCGCACTCAAGGCTAACTGGGGCCAAGCACAGTGGCACGAATCTGTAGTCTCAGCTACTTAGGATGCTGAGGTAGGAGGATCCCTGGGGCCCAAGTCTACCCTGGGCAACATAGTGAAACCTCATCTCTAATAATAATAATGACACATAGTGACTCCTGGATTCCGTCCTTCAAGAAAAACCAACTTGGGTTCAAAGCCTGCCTCCATTATTTCCCAGCTGTCTGAACTTTACCATGAGCCTCAGCTTTCTTAGCTGTAAGATTAAGAATATGAAAGTAATGGAAGTATGTACTTCATGAACTGTTACAACACTGAAATGAGATAGAATCTGTGTGCCTGGAATATATTAAGTGTTCAATAAATGTCAGATTTTTGCTTGAACCCTTGCTCAGTAATAAACTTTTTTTGAACATTCCCTTCTCCCACCTCCTTCTGGACCCCAAGATGAGGTAAATGCCTCAAATTCAAAATGCCTAAATATCTTAGTCAATAATAACATCTAATCCTTAGGGGTTATACTTTTGGTAAATATAAGAAAAGAGAAAGGGGTGGGTATGGTGGCTCATACCTGTAATCCCAGCACTTTGCAGTAGGAGGACATCTTGAGCCCAGGAGTTTGAGACCAGCCTGGGCAACACAGTGAGACTCTGTCTCTACAAAAAATACATATAAAAATTTGCCAGGCATGGTGGTACCTACCTGTAGTCCCAGCTACTTGGGAAGCTGAGGAAGTAGGATCCCTTGAGCCCAGGAGTTCAAGGGTACAGTGAGCTATGATCACACCTTTGCACTCCAGGTTGGGCAACATAGGGAGACCCTGTCTTTATTTAAAAAAAAAAAGAAAGAAAGAAGGGAAGGGAGAAGAATAGAACCTCTAGCAACATGCTCTCAACTACTTTCTAAATGACTCTCCTGATGAATTGGCCATCATGAATTTTCACAGGAGATGATTGTTTTAAAGATGTGAAATGGCTGCATTATCTGGGGTATATATCCTGGGGTTCACTGTCTCACACTGAGAAGATTCAGGATACAGACATGTGTGGATGGGTTAAGGAGTGGAAATTTTAACAGACAGAAGAAATGAGAACAACAGTTCCTCGAAAGAGAAACATCCAAAAAAAAAACCAGGGAGGTGGCAGGCTGCAGCAGATTTTATAGGCAGGCAGGCTGGAGAAGGTGGTGTCTGACTTACACAGGGCTCGCAGATTGGTTCAATCAGGTATGGGGGAAGGCTGTCACCCCACCCTAATCTCATTATGCAAATAGGCTTCTTGAACATGTCTAGTCCCTAGTTCCTGCCAGCATTCACCTGTGCAAGCTCCCAGCTTGCTTGTCTATGTCTGCAGTTCAACTTTACAAGCTGTTCTTTGTTAGAAAATGATTTGGGGCTGCTTTTCCTTACAGAGAAAGGCCTTACTGAGGACTCCCATACCCTTACTATCTGCCTAAGTGATTTCTTAATTCCTATATCACTTTCTGTAGTAAGGATAGGGGCTTGTAATTAAATGCTCTTCACTTCTGACAAAGTAGTTTTCTCCTGCATCTAGATGATCATGTTGCTCCTTCAACTATTCATTTTTCAACAGTTACCTGCTCCTCCGGGCAGGTCTTTGGTAGGCTGATAAATAGGATACAGGCCTTGCATCCAAGTAGCTGCTGTCTTGAGGGGAAGACAGACAAGAGAAGCAACTGGCAACCACCAGTTTGCAGAATGAAGAATGCTCTTACTGTGGTAATAACAAGCATTGCTAATATGAACCGACTACCAGAACCACTTCTGAAAGACTGAACATACAAACTGGCAATGGGCAGACCACACATGGCAATAGAGCTACAACCTCTGTAGCAAGCAGCCCCAAACCGTCAGAGCTTGGGCAATGACTGCAAGCTTCCCTAACTGGTGCCCCTGCTTCCAAATATGTTCCCCAAACTAATCCCATACGGTGTCCCCCTACTTAGTCTGCTTCCACTTTCCCCACACCAGCATCTTTCAGTCAGAACACATCCGATGACTTCCCTTTTCTTGTGATAAAGCTTCCCCTCTCTCCCTATTTTTGAGTCTCTGCCAAACCTAAGTGATGGTAGCTCTAGATAAGTAGCCTCTGTTTGTTCTTATCTTGGTGATTTTGTGGATTTCCACAGCACTAAACACTGAATGTATATTAATTCATTTATCTGCTAAAACCCCCTGCAAAATATACATATATAATCAATTCTAATTGTATAGATAAGGAAGCTGAGGCACAGAGAGCTTAAGTAACTGGCTCATGTCACACAGCTAGTCAGGGAGGATGAGATTCAAACACAAGCAGTCCGCCTCTACCCTCTTGAGTCATAACCACTGTGCCATACTTCTGGCAGAAGGCCTTAGAAACAAGAGGAACATCCAGCCTGTCCCGGGGTCAGCAATCTTAACCATAGAGCTGAAGTCTGAGGTGATATTTTTTGGGGGAAATAGAATTTAAAACAAAGTCTCGCAACTCAAAAGCTTGTAAAGTTTTATCATTGAGTACTCATTAGTCTTAGCAACCTGCTAAGAGACTGCAAAGACAGAAATTTCATCCTTTTATATAGCCAAGCAGCCAAAAGCCCATTACACATATATTTTCAGGAGAAATGATGAGTAGTCCTCAAATAAGAGGACTTCACAGCACCGTTTGTCACACATTGTTCTAGACACATATGGTCATTGAGGTTACCTGACTAGTTTTACGCGAAGGAAAAACAAACTTCAACTCTTTATGCCACCTGCCAGATTTTTAAAAAATATTTATTTTGTATTTAAATATTTATTTTTAAAGCTGCTTATCAGTGGCCCCCCAGCAGTGTCATTTAATCAATCTTTTCAAATCTTTTTTTTTTTTTTTTTTTTTGAGACAGAGTTTCACTCATGTTACCCAGGCTGGAGTGCAATGGCGCAATCTCGGCTCACCGCAACCTCCGCCTCCTGGTTTCAGGCAATTCTTCTGCCTCAGCCTCCTGAGTAGCTGGAATTACAGGCATGCGCCACCATGCCCAGCTAATTTTTTGTATTTTTAGTAGAGACGGGGTTTCACCATGTTGACCAGGATGGTCTCGATCTCTTGACCTCGTGATCCACCCGCCTCGGCCTCCCAAAGTGCTGGGATTACAGGCTTGAGCCACCGCGCCCGGCCTCAATCTTCTCAAATCTTTATGACAGGACATAGTTTTGCAACTTGGAGCAAGGTGCTCACCAAAGTTAGCCTCCTACCCTCCCACAGAAACTGGGATATAGGATGCTATTAATGCTTACATTTCAAGGAGGTTGTTCTCAGATCCTTGAAAAAGACATTCCTGGGTGTTAAAGACAAAAGGCCTGTCAGCTTTCAAAACAATTTATGTACATTTCAAAGAGAAGAGAAAGTACTTATAACTTTTCTAAAGTAAATGCTGTAAGAGAAAAGAAGAGGAGGAAGGAAATCTCTTCCTGTTTTCAACAGGGGGAACTAAGCCTCTTATTTTTAATTTGTATTTGCCCTTACACCTCCTAAAGGGAGAATAAGAATTGACTTCATTTTCATGCACACCAGTGGCCCATGGGTGGAGCCTTGGCTAAGCAGCATGGAACCTGGTCCTGAAAGCCCTGCTTTGGCCTGCAGAAGGGATGTATTCCAGCTACCTCTGTCCTCTTGTTATAGGAAAGGGGGTCCTAATCCAGACCCCAAGAGAGGATTCTTGGATCTTGGGCAAGAAGGAATTCAGGGTGAGTCTGTAAAATGAAAGCAAGTTTATTAAGAAAGTAAAGGAATAAAAGAAAGGCCATTCCATAGACAGAGCAGCCCCAAGGGCTGCTAGTTGCTCATTTTTATGATTATTTCTTGATGATATGCTAAACAACGGGTGGATTGTTCATGCCTTCCCTTTTTAGACCATATAGGGTACCTTCCTAGTGTTACCATGGCATTTGCAAACTGTCATGGGGCTGGTGGGAGTATAGCAGTGAGGACAACCAGAGGTCACTCTCATCCTCTGATCATTGATTTTTGTGGGTTTTGGCCGGCTTCTTTACTGCAACCTGTTTTATCAGCAAGGTCTTTATGACCTCTGTTGGAAACGGGTTTATGACGTGGGGAAAAATCCACACCGAGACAATAGATCACTCAGCAAGGCTAGTCTACTTGCTGCAGGAAGGGTGCAACTCACCGCAGTCTTGCCACAAGAGCACACCTGAACAAAGGAGACAGGGACATTATAACTTTCATAACCTGATGCAATCACCCTATTGCTGGGTCCAGTTTCCATTGGCCAGAACGGGACCTCACATTCTATGCTTGACCTAACTGGCTGAAAACTTGGAAATTCCTGAATAGATAATGAGAGAGAAGACAAGGAAGAAGAGGAAGCTAGTCAGGAGAAGGTTGGGGTGGTAGGGCCCAGGGGGAGGCAGTTCTAAATAAGGAATGGCATGCACCAGGGTTTGGAGCTTGCCCAATTCTGTTCAGACAGGCCAGAGCGAGTCAAGGTAGCTGATTTAAGACATAGCTGATTTAGAGAATATACATACACGGCTATATGTTTATGCTAATAGCAGATAATGGCCATAGAGCAAGAGATTGTAGCTCCTTATAATGTAGTCTAAGATATAAACTTTGAAAAAGAGCTTTCCCATTTCTCACAACCTGTATCTTGTGCCAACCTTCTATCTCATCCTGTGACTTAGAATACCTTGACCATCTGGGAATGCAGCCCAGTAGGTCCTGGCTTGATTTTACCCAGCTCCTATTCAAGATGAAGTGGCTCTGGTTCAAATGTCTCTGACACTCTTTCCCCCTTATGTAATCAGTAACCATATTAAGAAAATAACTTTCTCCTAATGGAGTAGCAAGTTAGGTGGTCCAGAGTAAACGGTGTAATGGAAAACTGCCATTCCTGGGAGGCACTTCTGTTTCCATGTCTGTAAAATCACTGGGTTACACTGGGTGCCTCCAACATTCATGTCCAGCCTAGACATTCTCTAATTCCAACTCCATGTGCACTCTCCTCCCATTCTTTGAAGCCAGTCTTTGGACATTGCTGTCTGGTTTTAGTTGCTGGCAGATGAGAGAGGGTTTGTTTATGGCCACTGCCACCTACCAGATTTATTTTTAGAGCTGCTTATCGGTGTCCCCCAGGAGTATCATTTAGACATTTAGATCACACAGCTTCTAGTGTGGAATGTGAAATGTGGCTGTCCTCATAGTAAATGAAAATCAGTTCCATGGGATTGCTGAGGGATGGGGACCCTTGGGAGAAAGAAAGGGAATATCTAATCTGCGACCATGTTGTTAGTGAAGCACATTGCACTATGCATTTTATATGCCTTATCCCAAGTAATCCTACTCAAAGCAGCCTTTAAAGAAATCACTCTTAAGAGATAGAGATCAAAAAATTTCTTTTAAAAGTTAATCCCACAAATTGACAGGCAGCCAAGGTAAATTCCATCCCCGGTGCATCAACAACTAAAACTCAGGGGAGGTTTCTGTGCTTCCAGTTTGGTGTGAAAAACAGCTGTCAGCATCTACTATGGCTACATAATCATACGTTAGGTTCTAAAGATTCAACAGTGAATAAGATAAATTCCTAGCATCCTGAAGTTCACAACTTAGCTAGGGAGGGTGGTAGATTGATCATTTAAATAATATTTAGCAAGATAAGATAGGAGCAGAGGAGACAGATATTTTTACATAAAGATTATTTTTAAGATAGAGTGTATAATGCGCATGTATAGGAAATGTGAAAAGCACAAAAAGGTAAAATAGCACACATATGCATACCATCTAAAGAAAACTCTTGCTAATGGTTGGTTACTTCTAATATTGTCTCTATGCATAAATTTTAGTTACGTTTACATAGTAAATGTGGTGGGTAACATGGAGCTGTGGGGAATTCCTGTTGTACTGCCACCTCTACCCAAAGACTTTAATAAACATTGATGATGTTGATTATTTCATTGGTTTTATAAAATAATTTTTTAAACCCTTTCTTTCATCTGTCTGTCTAGCTATCCATCAATCTATCTAAATCCCCAGTGTCTGTTGGGGGGAAATAGGGGAGGGACAGTGGGGGATGGGGAGTTGGGGAGAGATAGCATGGGGAGAAATGCCAGATATAGGTGATGGGGAGGAAGGCAGCAAATCACACTGCCACGTGTGTACCTATGCAACAATCTTGCATGTTCTTCACATGTACCCCAAAACCTAAAATGCAATAAAAAATAAAATAAAATAAAATAATCTATCTAAATCTATCATTTTTTCTCCATTTATTGGTTGGCATTTATCTGTTAAAAAGAGCTTTCCCTCATCAACTGAAAATAGTCATATATACATGTATACAACTACATATGTGTGTATTATCTTGTGTGGTCATATATGATCTTGTATATGTACATGCATGTATATATGTGGATATAACTACATATACACATAAATACATGTATACATATATAATGTATACATAAAATGTGTGTATATATATATTCCTTTTCCTAAAATATTTTGTCAGAATACTTTACTCCATTAATATATGAGAATGCCTCATATAATTCCAGTCAAGGGTGTGTTTTAATAAGCAATAATTATTGCTGAGGAAGGCATGTCGATTCCGAATGCAGTCACTTCTCGACCTCGGAAGGCATCCCTTCTCTAGGCACAGTGAAGTTTGGCACATCAATTATACATGTGGTGTGACAAATCCATAGTCCTCTAAAGGATCTTTCCGTATCATTTTCTCCCATCCACAGGTATCCTTAGGCTAGTAGAGCGTCTCTCAAACTGTCCATTTTTACTAGCTGATTTTAAATTACATTTAGAGGATATTAGCTTATGACCTCTCCTTGGTGCTGAGCTGAATACTGATGGTTGAAATAGGATAGGAAACCTCTGTGTGGAGTGATACACAGAGCAGCAGCATTTATTGAAGCTGTCAGTGTAACACCTTCCCCCTGCAGCCTTCCTAATGCCTGATAGATACACTGCGATCATCCTAGCAGGGTGGTGGACCTGGTGCAAGGCTCTTCATGCTGATAACAAATGACTCCTATCTCTAGGGCAGTAGTGGTTTAACATCATCTGGTTCTTTTTTCTTTGCATTTCTTTTCCTACAGGAATCTGGGCCTGTGGGACTTCTCTAGTATTTTCTCTATGGGCAGAAGATGTTTTCTGTTAAACTACATGTTACTGTGGATGAAACAGTGTTGAAGTTAACAACTACCATAGTTAAAGGCTTTCTACTTAACAGACCCTAGGCTAAGCACTGCATATGTGTTATTTCATTTATTTTTCAAAGCAACCTTATAGAGTTATATGCTGTTAATGACCTCAGTATAGTGAGACTTAAAGAGGGCAGGTGACTTATCCAAGATCACACAGCTAGTAAATTGTAGAGCCTGGTTTCAAATGCAGATCTGTGTATTCACAAGCCCTTTTCACTGTGAATAGACAACATAGACAATTTGCTATGCTGTGTTGTGTTGTGTTGCTGGGCCGGGCTTTGCCGGGCCGGGCCGTGTTATGCTATAATATTACTTAAGCTATCCTAAACCAGCCCATAGATAGAGATCAAAAGCATATACTAATGCCAGAGCAATGGCAGCAATTATGGGCTTCCTCTTGAATATTTCAGGAAAGGCACATGTATTCTCTATTAAATAAATAGCCTACTTTTTTTCTTCCACAACAAGGTGCCACTTAGACATGTAAAGCAGCAGAGGACTTCAAAGGACCTTGGTGGAAATTCTGGTTTTGTAACATCAGTAAGCAAACATCACCAAGCGTTGGTTTCCTTGGCTGTAAAATGGTAATTAAAATGCCATCTACTTTGTCAGATTGTCAAAAAGGTTAAATGAGCTTTATATTCTTTTTTCCTACGGTTTTCAAATGTTTTCTGAATGCCCGTATGCACAAGTCATTGCCTATCGGGCTAAGATTTCTCACCAGGAATGAGAGACTATGTATATACATGTTTTCATGAAACATTTCTGGATCATAGGACATTTAATGCTACTCTGAGTTGGGCCAGGGTTTCAGTTCAAAGGATGAATGAGACCATCTAGATTTTAACTCATAATTTGACTGTAATAAAACTCCACTGCACGTCTTTACTAATTCAGGCAGCCATGCCACTCCCTCTCTCCTCTTGCCCCTCAACCTTATCTCATGTATTCTATATCTTTCTTATATCTCCCACAATTATATTATTATTATAATGGCTGCCAGCAACCAAACCTACTTGTGTAAAAGTCTTGACCTTTTTAGGGTGAATGGGTAAGTTAACACAAGACCATTGGCTCAGCAGAATCTTAGACTTTTATACTGGGGTAAGAAATCAATCATGCCTCCCTCCTGTTATCACCTTGAATTTCAATGCACAAAACCAAAAGAGTCAGGAGAAATGAGGGTCTCTGTTACCAAGAATAGGAGCTTCGGGAGATCAGAAATTGTTTTTCTTAATCATTGTTAAGTCTCTAGTGCCTAGAACAGTGCGTGGCATACCAAGGATCCCCAAAAGTGCTAAATGAATCCCCAAAAGTGCTAAATGAAAAAGAGAGGATGGCTCTCAATTTTTGTGGGGGTCCTGTCTCATCCTTTGATAAATCAAGACACATCCCTGCCAAGAACTATGGCATAGTGCTCTAAAGAAACACATTACTCACAATTTTCAAATAAAATAGGCCATTTCTTATTGGGGGTGGGGTGCTATAATAAAAGAATAACCCTAAAATCACTAGTGGGGACAACAAAAAAAAGTGAAGAATAACAGAAAAGAAAAGCCATTCAGCAAATATGGGGCCACTCTCACCAATTTCCTGAGAATTGACAGAGAAGAAAGACTATCAGATTCAAAAGGGTCCGCCACTCAAGGAATTAGTCCCCTTTCTAATTACTATAATATTATTTCTTCAGACATCAGGTGTTTACAAGAAGAGTAGTACATGTGACTCAGCTTGTGTGTCTGTGTGGAGACATAAGACCCTTTCCTTCCACAGATCTTGAAATAACATCATTCCTAGGCTTTTACTGTTCCCAATAAAAATGGTTTCTCCCAGGACCAAAAAAGCAACAATATTTATCAAAATCAAGTAGCAGGATAATCAAAATACTTTCTGGAATTCTGCAACTTGGTAACACTTCCAGAAGGTTGTCATTGGCCCAGTGGGTCTTTGTGACTAGAGACAAAAGCTTTTGCATCTTTTTGTAGGGCAAGGTTGAAGCTGAGTTCCACCTAGTCACAGCAGAAGAAGCTGAGAAGAATCCTGTTGGAAAAGCTCGAAAGGAGCCAGAGCCCCTGGCCAAGCCCAAGTGAGTGCAGTTGCGAGTGGGGACAGAAATGGGAAGGGGCCTTTGCAGTCCTTGTTGGTGTCTGATATGGGCATTTCTTAAGGGCAGCCCTGTGGGAGAACTGGGAAGCCAGGAGGCAGTCAATGGGTGCCTTCCAACCTGTGTGGCTTCTTGAATAAAAAGCTGAATATAAGAAGAAATACAAGACATCAACCATGCCTTCCAGGAGCTTTCAATCTATTTGGGGAAAATAACACAGACACTCATAAAATAGTCAGGGTGTAGAAGACGCTGTAGTCTCAAAAGAGGGTGAGTCAAACGATGAATGAGTTAGGAACTTGAAGTGAAGGGAATCATCGGGGCCTGAGGCTGTCAGGAAAGACTTCATAGAAAAGGTGGGATCTGAGCTGGCAGGTTGGACAGATGGAGGGTGGTGGAGCCTTGGGCTGGGTTCTAATTGGCCTCTTGCCCTCTGCTCCACACCAACCGCATCTTTACCATGATACAGGAGTCCTCATCATACAAGTGTTAGGCTGCTCCTGCCTCAGGCAACATGTTCTTCTCCCATTTTCAGGCCTCTCCCTATGTGTCCTCAGAAAGTGGGTGTCAGAAACACTTCCTGGGGTCTTAAGCATTCTGTGTTGACAGCATGACCCCCTTTTTGATTTTCTCTTCTTTCCCACTCAGCCGCCCAGACACCTCCTTTTCCTGGTTCATGAGCCCCTTTAAGTGCCTGTACCACCTCATCTGGAAGAATTACAAGAAGTACATCATCATTGGTTTCATTCTGATCATCCTCATCATCTTCCTGGTCCTTTTCATCTACACCTTGCCAGGAGCCATCAGCCGAAGGATCGTTGTGGGCTCATAGAGGGTCACGGAGGACCCAGACTCTCCCATTATACTAATCCTCTCTTCCTCATCCAGGAGCATCTAAGAACATGTCCCATACATGGTGCCATGTTGAGTGCTAAGGGGACAGACAGATCAATGCTTCTTAGAAGAGATGGAAAGGAAATTCCATTCCCTCCCTGCTGCAACCCCTGCCACCAAGTTTCAAACTTATAAGATGTAAGGCATGCTGCATGAAATAAGGCACTTTCACCTCATAGTAATCAACAGTGACCTCAAATTGACTTAGATAAATGTTTTCTTTATGTAATTGGTTATATTCTGAGAAGCTGAGTTCTGGGTCTGAGATTTTATTAGAAGTACTTTATTTTAAATAAAATTTTAGGCTGGGTGTGGTGGCTCACGCCTGTAATACCAGGGGAGGCTGAGGCAGGTAGATCACTTGAGGCCAGGAGTTCAAGACCAGCCTGGCCAACATGGTGAAAACCCATCCCGGCCGGGCGCGGTGGCTCACGCCTGTAATCCCAGCACTTTGGGAGGCCGAGGCGGGTGGATCACGAGGTCAACAGATCGAGACCATCCTGGTCAACACGGTGAAACCCTGTCTCTACTAAAACTACAAAAAATTAGCTGGGCATGGTGGCACGTGCCTGTAATCCCAGCTACTCAGGAGGCTGAGGCAGGAGAATTGCCTGAACCCAGGAGGCGGAGGTTGCGGTGAGCCGAGATCGCGCCATTGCACTCCAGCCTGGGTAACAAGAGCGAAACTCCGTCTCAAAAAAAAAAAAAAAAAAAAGAAAACCCATCTGTACTAAAAATACAAAAATTAGCTGGGCACGGTAGCATACACCTGTAATCCTAGCCACTTGGGAGGCTGAGACAGGAGAATCGCTTGAACCGTGAGGCAGAGGTTGCAGTGAGCCAAGATTGCACCACTGTACTCCAGCCTCACAGAGCAAGACTCCATCTCGGAAAAAAATAAAAATAAAATTTTAAAGCAAACCAACTGAAAATATCATAGCAAAGTATTAGATATTGAACCTGTCCCATATATCTTAATCTTGTAAACTATATCATTATACTTTACAGAACACATTCATTTAGGCTGTGAAACTGGCTTGCAAACAATGTCACATAAATCATCTAAAATACGTTTTGTTGAAATTTTCATCTAGAGATGAGATGTTGTGGATTTTCTATTAAAGTCAACACTTGTGGGACGTGTTCAATAATAGTAGTTGATTCTGGAGAAACATATTTTGATTTATGCTCTGTGGCAATTTTCAGGCAGGAACTTTATAATTTGATGTAAGACACATGAAATATAATTGTGTAGATGGGTTAGGGGCAGCTCCATGCCATCAGTAGGAATTCTCTATTGCCAGATATATAAGCCCCACCAAGTATGGTGTTCCCATAGACCATGATACAAATGGCCATCCCCAGCACTATTCAGCACTTAGCCTGACCACCATATGTGGCAGGTTTCATCATGAATCTGAGGCACACATTTTTATTTTATTTGAGAAAGGGTCTTACTCTGTCGCCCAGCCTAGGGTATAGTGGCGCAATCTCTGCTTACTGCAACCTCTGCCTCCTGGGTTCAAGCAATTCTCATGCCCCAGCCTCCTGCGTAGCTGGGATTACAGGCACTCGCCACCACACCCAGCTATATATATATATTTTTTTGTATTTTTAGTAGAGATGGGGTTTTACCAGGCTGACCAGGCTAGTCTAGAACTCCTGGCCTCAAGTGATCTGCCCACCACAGCCTCCTAAAGTGCTAGGATTAGAGGCACAAGCCACCAGGCCTAGCCACTTAAGCACAAATTAATTTCAAAACCAGTCTTAGAATTGATATCCTACGCATTTGTCAAATGGGGTCAGTTTTTCTTGAATGTAAACCTCTGATCTTCATAACACGATCTAGATCTGCCACCCTACCTAAGGCAGGGACTTGAAATGAGGGGCAGGTTTTCTCAGATATAATAAGGAAACAGAAGAATTGGAATATTTGATCTCAATTCCCATGCACAATTTTTGGCCTCATGTGCAAATCAATATGACAACCATTTCTTCTTTCTAGCAGCAAGAGCCATTTGGTATTGGGAGGCTCAGTGGGAGTTCCCTTGTTGACACCAGAAACACCAGGGCTGCTCTTTTGTTTGTTTGATAGCTTATCACAGATGTAACTCTTCTAAAGGGTAAGATTTACTTCTACAGAGAAAAGTCATTTTTAGAATGTTCCTGGTCCATCAAAGAAAGAGTAAAAGAATGTTCTGTGTGATTTTAGACTCAAGCGTTTTTTTCACTGAATTCTGGCCCTAGATGCTCACTCACTAGTAGCCATAATACCCTGTTTTCCTCAAATGCTGAAATAGTACATTTACTACATTGGCAATGTTTTCCAGTGGGATTGGTCACACAAACTCATTCATTCTTACTGTGCCATATTGCACAGCCATAATTAATGATGTAGTTAAAAATACTTGATGGCATGGAATATATACATTGAATATATTGTAAGAAAATATACAAGTCAGAAAACTATATGTATAGCATGTTGTAAAAAGAAAATATATATACAGGCATAGCAAAAAATATCAGGAAGAATATGCCAAAATGTTAATGATTAGGTAGCATCATTTTTTAACTTCTTGTCTATTTCTCCCAAAACTTCTAAAATAAGGTATTATTTTTCATGTAAAAAGTTTAATAAACTTATGTGTCCATTTAAAAATACTCATTGAGCGTCTCCTATGTGCTGGGCAGGGGGGATACGGCAAAGACAAACATGTCACCCCACCACCATGGATTTTCACTCCAGTAGCTCCCCAATATGTTATTTTATCTTCAAATTATGAGTCACCCAAGAAAGGCACCAGATAAGGCATGTATTTCACAGATGAGGTTTAGGAAAATGTATGACTATACCTCTGGTGATGTTGACAAGGAGAACGGCATTATTTTAGGATTAATTTGAAAGTAAAGTATTATTATACCTTCTGCTGGATTGTGGACAGGACGATGACAGGTAAACTCTTGACAAAATGTACATTTTTCAAATTCATAATAAAAGCAAGCTAAAAGTTGAAAATCCTTCTAAGTTAAACAGAGCTCATTAACTCTCGTTTGATGTCAAAAGACATCCAAATGCTAAAAGCCTGGAGCAGTACTTGAAACACTTTTGGATCAGATGGCATCTTAAGAAATGTGTGAGAAGAAGTGGAAAGCAATGATAATTTTGGAATCAGCTATGTCTGGTATTCTATACATAGTAGATTGCATATGCCTGTTCTGCATGTACAAATTAAATAATGTTCTATGTCTAACTGTGCAGTCCTGGTGCTAAAGATACTACAGTTTTTTTAAAAGCCCATTTCCCAAGAAGGTGTCATGAGTTCCTACTTGTGTTCTTAAATAAGATTAATTTAAATTTATTCATTTGACAGCTTAGAGTTTTCTTACAGCTTAAATCTGTTTTAGAAAGGTTGTGTTTATGTATTTTACAGCATTTCAATCTTCTCCCCCAAACAAAGCAAAACAAAATTAATACCAGCAATAACAACAACAACAAACAACCCGCCAGATGGAATACCCAGTTCTGTGTCACCAGTGGTTGAAACATTGGTACCTCTCTTGCTCTTTCCTTTATAAGACACCTACATGGAAATTACAAGATCTCCTTCACAGCTGGGGCCATTTGGTGCTTATTCATTTCACAGATATTTACCGAGTTCCATCCTCATTCCAGGTGCTGTGATCAGCACTGGAGATATAAAAGTGAACAAATAAAGACCTTGCTCAAACTCATAGAACACAGACCTTGACAGAGAGAAGACATAAAGAATCACACACATAGATCATTGCAGACTGATGGACTAAATGGAAACAAAATCCTGGGAGCAGACAAAGAGCGCCTTACAAAGGGCCTGCACCCAGTCTGGCATCAGAGAGGCATCTGGGGAAGGTGGCTGTTGGGAAATGACAGAAGAGAAGGAAGAGCTCCCAGACAGAAGATGGCATGTGCAAAGGTCCCGTAGTGGAAGGATGCAAGGCACAGAGAGGAGTCTGAAAGACAGCATCATAGTGAGAGGCAGAGGGTCCAGAGAAAGACCTGGAAAGTCACACAGGGGGCCATATCCTTAAGAGTTCGGGTCTTTATTTTAAGGGCAATGGATAGCTATTGAAGAATTTTAAGCAGTGGAGAGGCAAAGTTAGATTTCCATTCCGTATGGAGAATGCATTAGAAGTACTGTAGCCCTCCCACAAGAGAGGGTGACTATGCTCACTCAGTAATGGCAGTAGAGGAGGGAGGCAGAGGGATCGGAGCTTATATCTTTAAGGCTCCAGAGTGGTCTAATGGGGAACTTGAATCTAGTGTTGACTCTGTTTCAATTCAAACTATGTGACCTAGGGCGGCTACCTTCACATCTATAATCCACAGTTTCCTACTCTGTCACACAAGGAGGTGCATATATATGGTGAGGGAAAGCCCATGGCATATTCTGTGCAAGGCTAACATGCTGATGAGTCTGTAGCATGGAGAGTTTGAAGGAGAGGACTGAACTCAGAGCTGGATTGTGAAGGGCTTTGAATGCTATGCTAAAAGGTTGGATTTATGCAACATTAAGTGGGGAACCCTGGGAGGGTTTAAGCAGAGAAGTGGCAAGAACAGGACTGTGAATTCGACAAGTTGTTTGGCCTTCTGTGCATAACAAATTGTCAGGGACAATGAGATGGGAGACATCTTAGGAATCACAAGACATAACCCTGGCAGTGATATGGGAGCTAAGAAGAAATTATTTAGGCAGATAGTGAGGGTAAGAGAGTTCTCAATGGAATTTGCTTTTAATAAAAATCAGCCCCCTAAATGATTTTCTTTTCTAACAGAAAGCAGCCTGAAAAATCAAGCTGCAAACATAGATAGGCAATCTGGAAGCTTGCATAGGTAAATGCCGGCAGCAGTGCCAATAGAAAAGGACTACCTGGAAGCCAGGTATGTTCAACATGGAGGCTCCCTCTTCCCTTTTCTTTGTCACCACGTGTGCAGTAAAGAAGCAGGAAACACGGTGCAGGCCAGGTAGAGCTCATTTGCATAATAAAAGGTTAGGGTGGAAGGGTCAGCTTCTCCATGCACTATGTAAATGAAACACCTGGTCCAACCAATCCTCTGTGCCATATGTAAATCAGACACTGCCTCCTCAAGCTCACCTATAAAACTAACCACATCTCACTGGGAACCAGGAGATCCATTCCAAACCTCTTCCCTCTGCACAAGGGAGCTTTTTCTCTTTTGCCTATTACATTTTGGCTCTTAAACTCACTCTTTGTGTGTCTGCATTCTTAATTTCCTTGATATGAGGCAACAAACCTCAGGTATTACCCCAGACAAACAACACTGACATCACTTTAGCAGGATATAAGAACCTATGCCAGGACCATGTGTGAGGATAGAGAGGGAGAGCCGATTCCAGAATGTTGATGAAGTTCCTCCCAGGGCTGCCTGCCAGAGAGGACAAGGGAGTTTGGATGCTGGTTCCCGTGTTTCTACCTGGGCAGGTCACTTAGCCTCCCAGAGTCTCAATTTCCTCATCTGATAAAAAAGGATGTATTACTGCTTGGCAAACGTTGGTGTAAAGATTGAAGAAAATGGATGGAAAGTGTATAGCAAGAGCCTGGCACAAAGCCAGTCCTCAAAGGTAGTAGCTTATGTCACAGGTGTCATTTCTATGAGAAGAATCAAGATGTGGGTCCTAACTGGAAATGGAGAGTGAGGAAAGAGGATCAGACCTTTCAGAAATGTTCTGCCAGACAGACTAAGAAACTTTTCAACCAGTAATTATCCTGAATGTATTAATTTTCTATTGCTTTGTGTAACTGATTACAGCAAACTTAGTAGACTAAAATAATACAGATTTATTATCTTATAGTTCTGTGGGTCCACCATGGGTCTCACTGAGCAACACTCAAGATGCCAGCAGGGCTGCCTGTCCTCTGGAGGCTCTAGGAGAGAGGCTGCTTCCTGGCCCTTTTCAGCTTCTAGAGACAGCCTGCATTCCTGAGCTCCAGGCCCCCCTTCTCCATTTTCAAAGCCAGCAATATTCCAGCATCACTCTGTGCCTTTCTTCTGTAGTCATGTCTCACTCTTACTACACCAGAAAAAGTTCTTGCTTTTTTTTTAACTTCTAATATTTTAAGTTATTATTTCTTTCCCTTTTTGTGTGTGTGTGTGACAGAGTCTCGCTCTGTCGCCCAGGCTGAAGTGCAATGACATGATCTCAGCTCACTGAAACCTCCACAGTCTGGCTCAAGCAATTCTCCTGTCTCAGCCTCCCAGGTAGCTGGAATTGGAGGCACCCGCCACCATGCCTCGATAATTTTTGTATTTTTAGCAGAGACTGTATTGGCCAGGTTAGTCTCGAACTGCTGACCTCAAGTGATCTGCCTGCCTCAGTCTCCCAAAGTGCTGGGATTACAGGCAGAAACCACCATGCCCGATTTAAGTTGTTATGTCTTTTAAGGCCCATGTGATAATATTGGACCCCCCTAGATAATCCAGGATAATCTCCCCCCTCTCAAGGTCCTTAATCACATCTGCAAAGAAGACCCTTTGTCATGTAAAGGGACATATTCACAGCTTTTAGGATTAGGATGTGGGCTTTTTTTTTTTTTTTTTTTTGGCAGAGGAAGATATTATTTGTCTACCACATTAAATATCTCCCAGACATGGTAATTCAGCCCAATTTGGAAGTCATTTCAGTGGGATGATTATGGTGTCTGAAAGGGAAGGCTCCAGACACTTTTCTCTCAGAACAAGATGTTTTCATTTGCTGTTCAGCCTCTCAAGTGACGATTACCTCAGAAAAAAGGGAAGGGTCCCCTTCTGTCCTTCCCTGATTAAGTCCTGAGAGCACAGTGGATGAAGTGCTTTCTGAGCGGACATGGCAGGACTCTGCCACTTCTTCCCACGTCCCAGCCTCAGGAGAGCCACGTAAGCCTCTGCAGTTCAGCTTTCCTTTAACGCAGCAGTAGTTTCTTTACATTCTTTGTTCTCTCTAGTTTATAAGAGGCAATTTGAGAAAAGTACATTTTTCTGAAGCATTGTGTGGTTTCTGCATCATTGTACTAGCACAAAGAAAATGGGCTTCAGAAACAGAGAAAATGCCATTGAAACTTAGGCGTAGTCACTTACTAGCTGTGTGACCTTGAGCGAGTTATTCGATGATTCTGAATCTCATTTTCCTGATGCATAGAATGAAGATCACACCCATCTTACAGGATGGTGTGGGTTGGGGTATGTGCAGTGGTGGTCATGACTGGGGACAGAAGTAGAGGAACATTAAGCATCGAATGTATTGTCTTCTGTATCATAGGTATTTGAATTAATAATTGCTTACTATCTAAGCAACAAACAACTCATATTCCTTCAATGCGCTTATAGATTACAAAGCAGTACATACATTTTCTCATGAATTCTCCCAACAACCCCATTTTGTAGAGAAGGAAACAGCTACAGGAACCTCCAGATGACCCCGTTCATTTGGAACAGATCTGACACCCAAGCCCAGGCCCCCTTTGCACTCCTTTGCTCTTTTCTTCATAAGAGGCTGCCTGGTGATTGACTAAAGGTGGGCAGGATTGCCTCCAGGCATAAAATTTCTCAGTAGTTTTTTTGAGGTTCATTCGTGAGTTAGGGGTTCATCTAGCACCCCTGAAACATCTCAAATGAACACTATTGGGCATGTTTGGAGCCTCTCTTTTTACTTGAACCACATCATTTGATGGTTAGAGAATGTAAGGGGCATCTCTCATTCATGCCACTCTAGACCTTTAAATATTTAATTTCTTTTTAACATTTGACACATCTTCTAGTGAGAATCTCCCCAATCCCAGCACAGAAAACAAACTCTGTACTGCAGACATTTAGCTGAACTCCTCACAGCCAGGCATAGAACTTAAAAATTAGTTGTGTGAAGAAACAGAAAAAGAAAGAGGTATTGATCACCCCAGACACTGATAGCTGCATAATAAACATTCATTTTTCCCTCCTCCTTGGTCGTAGAATCCCAGCTATAGTTGGGGGGAAAATTTGCTGAACTAAAAGCACACATTTCCAATCTCTTGCTATTAGGGGTAGCCAAGGCTATGTAAGCAGAGATCATTGGGAGGGCTTTTAGGAGATCTCATGAAAGGGAGTTCACTCAGTGGCAGACTCTCCACGCATTTTCTTTTCCTCCTTCATCCCATCTGAATTGTGGTGTGATAGCTGGGGTCACACAGATTGTGCAGTCACCAAGCCATGTCTAGTTGGTCTGTCTCTGGATTTTTCTATGTGAAAGCAAAAGAAACCTCTATGTTTCTAAAGCCAGTTATTTGGGGCTGTTGGTGTTATACACAGCTGAATCAAATCCCAACTGACACAAAGAAGCCTTCCTTGACCTTACAGAAATAGAGGCACTTTCTTTCAGTACCTTATCTGAGTTGCTTCACCTCAGATCAATAGAGCACTAGGTAACACTAGGCCCCTTTGTGACAACATCTTCTCCTCCTTCAAGTTAGAGCTAAAGCCCATGGAGAATTTCATGTCATGAGACACTTCTGCATCGGTGGACCAAGGAAAGCAGTTAAAATCTTCAAGTAAAAGTTCTCTATTTCCTGAGCTTCTCTTAAACTTCACCTTTAACTTTTTAAAATTTACTTTTAATTTTGGTATAATATATATAACACAAAATTTACCAATTTAACTATTTTTACAAGTACAGGATCTTTTCCCTTTTTTCCCCTCATGGAGAATGGGGTTTTGCTATATTGCCTGGCCAAGTCTGGAACTCCTGGGCTCAAGCTATCCTGCCTCTGCCTCCCTAAGAGCTGGGATTACAGGTGTGAACCACTGTACATGGCCTTGCACAGGTCTGTGACGTTAAGTATATTCACATTGTCATGCAACCATCATTGCCATCTATCTCTAGAACTTTTTCATATTGTAAGACTGAAATTTTGTACCCATAACTCCCCATTTCTCCCTCCCCTCAGCCCCTGGAAATTACGATTCTCCTTTCTGTCTCTATGAATTCGACTATCTAAGTGCCTCATATTAGTGGAGTCATACAGTATTACATTCTTTCGTGACTGGCATATTTCACTTAGCATAGTAACTTCAAGGTTCATCTATGTTGTAACATGTGTCAGAATTTCTCTCCTTTTAAAGACTGAATAAGATTCCTCTGTTTGTGTGTGTGTGTGTGCGCATGTGTACATACCACACTTTGTTTATCCATTCTTGGGCACTTGAATTGCTTTCACCTTTTTGCTATTGTAAATAATGTGGCTATAAACATAGGTATACAAATATCTACTCCAGACTGTGTGTGATAGTCTGTTCTTGCACTACTATAAAGAAATTCCTGAGACTGGGTGATTTATAAAGAAAAGAGTCTTAGCGGATTTGGGTCAAGATGGTGGACTTGAAGCAACACATGTGTGCTGCTGTCATGGAGCAGAAATGAAGGGGCTAGTGAACACTGACTCTGCAGGCTGATAATATGAGAAACACATCAGAATCCATCAAAGCAGCAGGGGGACAGAGAGAGCAGAAAGGAGGGAAGCTGGGCACCAGCCTGGCTGGGTTCAGTGCAGAGCTAGAAGAACCTCTCCATCATGGGAAAGGGTGAGTGAGTGAGATCCTCCTGGGGCATTCACACTCTTCACAGGGGTCTATACAAAACTGGGAATAGGAGAATCCCCCTGACACCCCAGCACGCCCCCTCCAACCACGCTTCTAAACTGAGACAGAGAGCCACCTGGATGCTTTGCAGCAGAAACTCTCGAGTCCAAGAGGACTTCTACAAGTCTTGAGCTCTGCAGCAGACCAGCCCTAGTGCCATAGCCCCAATAGAGACTGCAGTCACAGTGCCTGGAAGCAGTAGTATTGCTCTGCTCACTCTCACCAGACAAGGCTCATTACCAGCTTCTAGCCCAGCAGCCTATGTGAACTCAGCCAGTGAACTTCTTTGTGAACTCAGCCAGTGGGAAACCCTACCCACCCCTGCCACTGGTAGCCAGGCGGGCTACGCCTGCTAGAGATTATAGCCCAGTGGTCCCACTTCCACTTGAATTCAGTTGCAGGCACAGCCTCTTGTCATTCCAGGAAGCACCCAGACGGCAGAGTGGGTGGCCTCACTTACCCTTGGTAGCCAGGCAGGTAATGGCTGTTAGGACTTCTAGTCCAGTGGTCCCACTTCTTTGTGAACTCAGCTGGCAGGTGCAGCCTCCTGTTGTCCTGGGAAGCCACTGGCATTGGCAGCCTGGTGGGCAAGGCTTGCTAGAGCTCCCGACTCAGTGGTCTTGCACCCATCTGAACGTAGCCAGCAACTACAGCTTCCTGTTCTTCTGGGGGGCAGCCTAACAGTGGGTTGAGTGACTCCACCTACCTCTACCGCTCATAGCTAGTGAGCCACACCTGCTAACACTCCCAGCCCAGAGGTCCTACTTCTGCCTGAATTTGCTGAGGGAAACAGCCTCCTGTCATCTCAGAAATACCTGGATGGCAGGGCAGGCAACTCCATCTACCCCCACCAATCAGACAGGCAACACCCACTAGAACTTCTGTCCCACTTCTGTTAGAACTCTGCAGGTGGGCACAACACTGTATTTCCCTGGGAAGCATTCAGACAGAAGATTAAGGCTGACCCAGCAGGCATACAGCCTGTCTGCCAACTGCAGCCTCTATTTGAGGGAGCCCCATGGACCAGAACCCCCAGCAAAAGAAATGTGGCACTAATTAGAGTAGGCTCCATGACTCAGCAGTGGACTAGAATCAAAACCAGTTGACTGAACCCAACTTATACCACAGTCAAATTCCCAAAGTCATCAAAGAAGATTTTTTTTAAACCCTATCCAAAGGACAGCAGCTTCAAAGTTAGAAGAAACATCAGCCCATGCAGATGAGAAAGAACCAGTGCAAGAACTCTGGCAACTCAAAAAGCCATAGTGTCTTCTTGACTCCAAACAACAGCACTAGTTGCCCAGCAATGGTTCTTAACCAGGTTGAAATGGCTGAAATGTCAGAAATTGAATTCAGAAGATGGATAGGAAGGAAGATTATTGACATTCTGGAGAAAGTCAAAAACCAATCCAAGGAATCTAAGGAATACAATAAAACAGGAGATAAAAGACAAAATGGTCATTTTAAGAAAGAACAGTTTGAATGAACAGAGCTGAAAAACTCAGTTCAAGAACTTCATCATACAGTTGCAACTATTGACAGCAGACTTGACCAAGCTGAAGAAAGAATCTCAGCGCTCAAAGATCAGTTCTCCAAAATAACTCAGTCAGACAAAAGTAACAGAAAACCACTAAAGAAGAATAAAGAAATCCTCTTAGATAATGTATGGGATTACATAAAGAGACAAAATCTATGACTCATTGTTATCCCTGAAAAAGAGGGTAAGGAATCAAGCAACTTGGAAAACATTTGAGGATAGCATCCATGAAAATGTCCTCAACTTTGCCAGAGAGGCCAACATTTAGGAAATGCAGAGAACCCCTATGAGATAATATACAAGATGACCATTAGATTATTAAAGGTTAAAATGAAAGGAAAAAATATTTTAAAAAGCTAGAGAGAAGGGACAACTCACCTGCAAAGGAAATCCCACCAAGCTAACGGCAGACCTTTCAGTAGAAACCCTACAAGCCACATGAGATTAGGGGCCTATGTTTAGCTTTGTTAAAGGAAAGAAATTCTAACCAAAAATTTCATTTCTGACCAAACTAAGCTTCATAAGAAAAAGAGAAATAAGATCCTTCTCAGACAAGCAAATACTAAGAGAATTTGTTACCACCAGATTTGTCTTACAAGAGGTCCTTAAGGGAGTTTTAAATATGGAAAGGAAAGATTGTTACTGACTACCACAAAAACACACTGAAGTACAGAGACCATTGACACTATAAAGCAACCACACAAGCAAGTTGGTATAATAACTAGCTAACAACATAACAGGGATAAAACCTGTACATATCAATATTAACCTTGACTGTAAACAAGCTATTCATAAATGCCCCAATTAAAAGGCAGAGAGTAGCAAGTTGGATAAAAAGCAAGAGCCAACTGTATGCTATATACGAGACACCCATCTCACATGCAATGCAACCCATAGGCTCAAGGTAGAGGGATGGAGAAAAATGTACCGAGCAAACAGAAAACAGGGAAAAAAAGAAAAAAAGCAGGAGTTGCTATTCTAATTTCAGACAAAACGGACTTTTAAACCAACAATGATCAAAAAAAGACAAAGAAGGGCACTACATAGGTAAAGGGTTCAGTTCAACAAGACCACCTAACTATGTTAAGTATATATGCATCCAACACAGGAGCCCCTATATTCATAAAGCAAATTCTTAGAGACGTGTAAAGAAACCTAAAGAGCCATACAATATTAGTGATAGACTT
The DNA here is from genome assembly GCF_009761245.1 of Sapajus apella. Taxonomy (NCBI): domain Eukaryota; kingdom Metazoa; phylum Chordata; class Mammalia; order Primates; family Cebidae; genus Sapajus; species Sapajus apella. The sequence goes on from NW_022436943.1 coordinate 47,504,579, forward strand.
CAACCCTACACTGAGAGTATTGACAGATCATCAAGTCATCAAAGATATTCAGGACCTGAACTCAACATTTGACCAAATGGGCCAAATAGTCAGCTACAGAACTCTCCACCCAAAACCAACAGAACATACATTCTTTTCATCTGCATATGGATCATACTCTAAAACTGACCACACATGAGCCATAAAACAATATCAGAAAATTCAGAAAACCCAAAATTAGACAGAGCATACTCTCAGACCACAACACAATGAAAATAGAAATCAATACCAAGAAAATCACACAGAACCATAATATCTCATGGAAAGTAAATAACCTGCTCCCAAATGACTTTTGGGTAAACAAGGAAATTAAGGTGGAAATCAAGAAATTCTTTGAAATTGATGAGAACAAAGATAAAACATGCCAAAATCTCTAGGACATAGCTAAGGCAAAGTTAAGAGGGATGTTTATAACATCAAATGCCCACATCAAAAAGCTAGAAAGATCTCAAATTAACAACCTAACACTTCACTTAGAGGAACTAGAAAAACAAGAGCAAAACAACCCTGAAACTGTGAGAAGACAAGAAGTAACCAAAATCAGAGCTGAACTATAGAAAATTGAGACATGAAAAATCATGCAAAAGATCGACAAATCAAGGAGTTTGTTTTCTGAAAGAATAAGGTTTATAGTCCACTAGATAGACTATCTAATAATGAAAGTAAAGATCTAAAAAATCATAATCAGAAATGACAAAGGGGACATTGTCACCAACCCCACAATAATAATAAAAAAAAAAAAAAAAAAAAAAAAAAAACAGCAGCAGCAATGCTCTCAGAGACTCCTACAAACACCTCTATGTACACAAACTAGAAAACCTAGAAAAAAAATGAATTCCAAGAAACATAATCTCCCAAGATTGAAGCAGGAAGAAAGTGAGTTCCTGTACAGACCAATAACGAGTTCCAAAATTTAATTAGTAATAAAAAGTCTACCACCCAGAAAGAGCCCAGGACCAGATGGATTCACAAATTTTACCAGATGTGTAAAGAAGACCTGGTACCATTTCTACCAAAACTATTCCAAAAAATTGAGGAGAAGGGACTCTTTCCTAACATATTTCATGAAGCCAGCATCATCTTGATACCCAAACCTGGCAGATACACAAGAAAAAAAGAAAACTTCAGGCCCATATTCCTAATAAACACAGATGCAAAAATCCTCAACAAAATACTAGCAAACTGAATCCAGCAGCTCATCAAAAAGCTAATCCACCACAATCAAATAAGCATTATCCCTGGAATGTAAGATTGGTCCAATACATGCAAATCAATAAATGCAATTCATCGCATAAACACATTTAAAAACAAAAACCACATGATTATATTAATAGATGCAGGAAAAGCTTCAATACAATTCAACATCCTTTCATCCCAAAAACCCTCAACAAACTAGGCATTGAAGGAACATATCTCAAAATAGTAAGAGCCATTTATGAAAAATTCACGGCCAAAATTATACCCTGGGAAAAAGTTGGAAGCACTCCCCTTGAGAACTAGAACAAGACAAGAGATTTCCACTCTCACTACATCTATTCAACATAGTACTGGAAGTCCTAGCCAGAGCAATCAGGAAAGAGGAAGAAATAAAAGTCACCCAAATAGGAAGACAGGAAGTCAAACTATCTCTGTTTGCAGAGGACAGGACTCTATACTTGGAATACCCCATAGTCTCTGCCCAAAAGCTCCTAGATTTAACAAGCAAGTTCAGCAAAGTTTTAGGATACAAAGTCAACATACAGAAATCAGTAACATGTCTATACACCAACAGCATTCAAGCTGATAGCCAAATCAAGGATGCAATCTCATTCACAATAGCCACAAAAAGAACAAAATACCTTGGAATACAGCTAATCAGAGAAGGTGAAAGATATCTGCGATGAGAATTATAAAACACTGCTCAAAGAAATCAGATGCGACACAAACAAATGAAAAAATATTTCATGCCCATGGACAAGAGGAAGCAATATTGTGAAAATGGCCATATGGCCCACAGCAATATACAGAGTCAATGATATTCCTATCAAATTACCAGTGACATTCTTTACAGAGTTAGAAAAATCATCTTAAAATTCACATGGAACCAAAAAACAGCTTGTATTCAGGGGAATCCTAAGCAAAAAGAACATAGATAGAGGCATCACATTACCTGACTTCAAACTATACTACAAGCCTACAGTAACCAAACAGCATGGCATAGGTACAAAAAACAGACACATAGACCAATGGAGCAGAACAGAGAGTCAAGAAATAAAGCCACACACCTACAACCATCAACAAAGTTGACAATAATATGCAACAGGGAAAAGATTCTCTATTCAATAACTGGTGCTGGGATAACTGGCTAGACATATGCAGCAGACTGAAGTTGGACTCCTTCCTTACAACATATACAAAAATCAATTTAAGATGAATTAAAGACTTAAATGTAAAACGTACAACTATAAAAACCCTGCAAGATAACCTAGGAAATACCATCCTGGACATAAGCCTTGGCAAAGATTTTATGACAAAGACACCAAAGCAATTGCAACAAAAACAAAAATTGACAAATGGGACCTAATCAAACAAAGGAGCTGCTACACCTTAGTATCCTTTTACTCTCTTGAAAGGAAACTATGAACAGAGTAAATGGACAACCTGAAGAATGAGAGAAAATATTTGCAAACTATGTATCTGACAAAGGGCTAATATCCAGAATCTATTAGGAACTTAAATTTACAAGAGAAAAACAACCCCATGAAAAAGTGGACAAAGGACATGAACAGAAACTTTTCAAAAGAAGATATACACAAGGTCAGCAAGCATATGAAAAAAAGATCAACATCATTAAGGCTTACATAAATGCAAATCAAAACCACAATGAGATACTATCTCACACCAGTCAGACTGGCAATTATGAAAAAGACAAAAAACAACAGACGTTGGCATGGTTGTAAAGAAAAGTGATGCTTATACACTGCTGGTGAAAACATAAATTAGTTCAGTCATTGTGGAAAGCACTGTGACAATTTCTCAAAGAACTTAAAGCAGAAGTATCATTTGACCCAGCAATGCCATAATTGGGTATATACTCAAAGGAATATAAATAATTCTATCATAAAGACACATGTATATGTATGTTCATTGCAGCACTATTCACAATAGCAAAAACATGGAATCAACCTTAATGCATATCAGTTGTAGACTGGATAAAGAAAATGTGGTACATATATACCATGGAATATTATGCAGCCATAAAAAATGTGATCATGTCATTTGCAGCAACATGGATGGAGCTGGAATCCATTATCGTAAGTGAACTAGCACAGGAACAGAAAACCAAATACCATATGTTCTCACTTATAAGTGGGAGCTAAACATTGAATACACATGGACGCTAAGAAGGGAATAGCAGACACTGGGGCCTACTTGAGGGTGAAGGTGGGAGGAAGGAGAGAATTTTAAAAACTACCTATTGGGTATTATGCTTATTGGGTGATGAAATAATCTGTACACCAAACCCTTGTGACACACAATTTACCTGTATAACAAATCTGTACATGTACCGCTGAACCTAAAAAATATTTAAAAAATCCAACTCCACTGGAAACAAGAAAAAACAAACGCCTAAAAAAATAAAGAAAAATAAAGAAGTTTAATTAGCTCATGATTCTGCAGACTATCCTGAAGTGTGGCAGTAGCATGTGCTTAGCTTCTGTGAGGTCTTGAGCTGCTTACAATCATGGAACAAGGTGAAGCAGGAGCAGGCATCTCTCATGCAAGAACAGGAGCAAGACAGAATGATAGGGAAGATGTCACGCACTTTCAACCAGCCAGATCTCAGGAGAACTCACCATCTTGAGGAGAGCACTCAGCCATGAGGGATCCACCCCCATGACCTAAACTCCTCCCACCAGACTCCACTTCTAATATTGGGGATTATATTTCAACATGAGATTTAGAGGGGGCAACATCCAATCTATGATCACCTTGCTTTCGCTTCTTTTGGGTATGTTTCCAGAAGTGGATTTGCTGAACCATATGGTAATTCGATTTTTAACTTTCGGAGAAACTATCGTACTGTTTTCCATGGTGGCTATACTGCTGTATATTCCAAGCAGCAGTGCACAAGTGTTCCAGTTTCTCCAGTCCTCACCAATATTTGTTATTTTCTGAGTTTCTTTTTTGATGCAGCTTTTTCAGTGGGTGGTGGATGTGAAGTGCTATCGTGTGGTTTTGAATTTGCTTTCCCTAATGGTTAATGATGTTGAATGTCTTTTCATGTGCTTGATGGCCATTTGTACATCTTCTTTGGATAAATGTCTGTTTGTCTTTTGTCTGTTTTTTAATCATATTTTTGTTGTTGTTGCTGTTGAGTTTAGGAGTTTTCTGTATATTCTGGATATTAATCCTGCAAAGGACATGTATGTGATTTGCAAATATTTTCTCTCATTCCTGTTTACTCTGTTGATAGTTCTTTGATATGCCAATTTAAAACTTTCATGAAGTCTAATTTGTCTATTTCTTCTTTTGTTTCTTGGATCTTTGGTGTCATATCTAAAAAATCACTACCAAATCTAATGTCATGAAGCTTTTCTCCTAAGTTTCCTTCTAAGAGTTTTATACTTTTAGCTCTTATGTTTAGGTCTTTGATTCTGAGTTAATTTTTATATATAGTGTTTGATAAGAGCCCAACTTCATTCTTTTTCTTTTGACTATTCATCTTTTTCCAGCACCATTTGTTAATATCCTTACTAAGTGTTTTTCTGTATGTCATTAACACATAATACTAATATTGTCAGATCTTTATTGCAGCAGGCATGCTATTTTTCTAGATAATTTCCTATGGAAGATCTATAATTTTAATCTCTGTAATGTCTATAGTCATAGTAGGTCAGTATATACCATAGTAACAAACATCCCCATGAAATCTTAGAGGTTTATCCTCATCTTAGCAGTTTATTTCCTACTCAGAGATTAGGTTCTGAGTCTGAGCAACATTCCACATGTTGGCCAGGACTCTAGGCTGTTTTGATCTTATGGATGCTCCCCATCAACATGAATTCCACAATTGCTGAGTCAGGGAAAATAGAGTGATAAGACTACAACACTATTAAATCCTTCCACTTGGAAGACTTGGCACTTCCACTTACATTTCATTGGCCAGAACGAGTTAGATGGACATGCCCAACTTCAAGTGAGCAGGGAACTACAGTGACCCCCTGTGCTCAGAGTAGAGGAGAATCAGCTGTTGGTGAATAATAGTAATGTTTTCTACATGTGGATATAATTATTCCCAATTTACAGGTCAATAAATTTGGGCTCCACAGCTAATTATAAGAAAGTTCTATTTGCTTTTAAAACCATCTCCTCTCTTTGTTCCCAACATAGTAGCTATTGCATTATGACTGGAAACCGACTATTTTCTCCCTAAAGAACTATCTTTCTGCCTGTGCTAGTCTTTGTAATGTTTATGATGATTTAACAATACTGCTTTCTAACTGTAAGCCAACTGATTTTCAGTAAAAGGACAAAAATCAGATTGTGGCAAATCTTTCTTATGGTTTTTCTGAGTCACTTACTCCTCCTAAAAGCCCACCTGGGGCTCTCAAGAAATGCTTAAGGGGCTTTTTTCTTCCTTTGGCATTCAGGAATCTCAGCTAGAGGCTAAGGAATTAGAATCCAGGCATGTAGAGATTGCAGAGGTGATCATTAAGAAGAAATACATTTGCAGTGATGTAAATTTTTAAAGTAAGCATTAGAAGTATATGACACTCTGCTCATGATAATCCTCCACACCAGGAGGGGCTTCCTTTCTTTCTTCCAAATGCCAGTGCACCTTGTTTGACCTCTCCTACAATCCAGAACACATTTTATCTGGCGCTAGAATTTATGCCTGTCATGTCTTATTCACCTCTGCATACTGAGTTTCCTCAGACCTCATCAACTGATGGGTAGAAATGAGATTACAGTGACAGTAATAATCCCATTTCATAGACTCTTATGACCCTACGTGATCTGTAGATCTCAGCTGCTTAAAAAGTCCTATTTCCTCACTCAGGGAATAAAACATTGCTTTTAAATAAAACCTTAAACCAGGCCTAGGAGAGTTCATCCAACATCATTTCACCTCCAGATACAGCAGTGGAAACAGGTATGTGGGCGGAGGCACAGACTGGAATGACAAGTGTTGGCCAATGGCAGACAGTAAGAAGTATGCTGGCTGGGACTTTGGAAAGCTCTGTTTTCTCTGAGATGAGGACTAGCACAGCTTTTGCTTGCCCTTTGGCCCATCCCTTGATTCCTGCCTGGAATATAGATGTGATATGTGGAGGTGCAGCAGCCATCTTTCCACATGAGGACTAAAGCCAAGACCAATGACAGCACACCAAGAAATACGAGAAAGCTTTAGCTCTGCACTGCTTCACTCAGACTTCTAGTTACATGGAAAAAAACAACTTCTAACTTGTTAGTCAGGTTTTCTGTGGCTTGCAGCCAACAGCAATCTTAACTTTACAGAATGCCAACCTACAAAAATACAGAAGAGATTAAACTGCTTTTAAAGGAAAATATCCTCATTTGAGTCAAAATAGTAGATAAGAGGTAGAGATCAGCCAGATTCAGGAGCTAAGGCAGGACAGAAGTCTACAAAAATATAGACCACAGTAGGCTTCATTTAAGAACGTTTCCCTCTCCCCCAACACATCAGCACCACTCACATATAATCTGATTTATGCAGAGTCGAGGCAGAGGCAGGCACAAGGAGGACACAAAAGCCTCATAAAAACTCCTAAATAATTCAGCAACTAGGTCATTTGGCGAATGGCCTTTTAGTAAATTAGCTTTCAGCAAATTGATTTTCAGCAACGTGACTTAAAGCCTGTGTTTTCAGCTGGAACCACTGCCATTTCCCAAGGCTGCCACACTTTCCACAATAGCTGAGCACTCCTCTGTGCCAGAGCCAGGCTGGGGCCCAGCTAGGGTGACAATGCCTCTCTCCCCACCCGTTGTGTGCTCCAGGAGGGCCCTGGGAGAGGGCTGCTTCATCCCATGGTGCTGAAGGGATTTTAGCCGAACAGCTCTTTGACATTCCCACGCTCCCTGGAGGATTCAGGCACAGTCATTCACTGGGGTTGGACACAGAGACAAACCCATGGGGACACCTGGGCTTTACTCGCACCCAGCCTTCCCTGCTGGGGACTGACTCTTTGATACTGGTCAAGCTGTTGCTGCCCGCCCTTCTTTGTTTTTATTTTTTTGAGATGGGGTCTCACTCTGTCGCCCAGGCTGGAGTGCAGTGGCATGATCTCAGCTCACTGCAACCTCCACCTCCCAGATTCAAGCAATTCTCCTGCCTCAGCCTCCCAAGTAACCGGGATTACAGGCACCTGCCACCATGCCCAGCTCATTTTTTGTATTTTTAGTAGAGACAGGGCTTCACCATGTTGGCCAGGCTGGTCTTGAACTCCTGATCTCAAATAATCCACCCACCTCGGCCTCCTAAAGTGCTGGGATTACAGGTGTGAGCCACCGCACCTGGCCCCCTCCTTGTTTTTAGAAACATCCCCCATGTGTGACTACTGCTGCTGATTGGAAGACCATTTTTGAGAGATTCTCCTATACCATGTTGCCTTGTGTATTAGTTCAGCAGGGCTGCCACAGCAAGATACCACAGACTCAAGGGCTTAAACAACAGAGATGTATTTCCTCACATCTCTGGAGGCTGAAGTCCAAGATCAAGGTATTGTCAGGCTTGGTTTCTCCTCAGGCCTCTCTCCTTAGCTGGTAGATGGCCCTCTTCTCTCTATTTCTGTACACCATCTTCCCTCTATGTGTCTCTGTGGTCAAATCTCTTTTTATAAGGACAGCAGTCAGACTGGACAGGACCCACCCTACCAACCCCACTTTAACTTAGTTTCCTCTTTAAAAGTCCCATCTCCAAATACAGTCACATCCTCAGGTACGGGGGGTTATGACTTCAAAGTATGAACTTTTTGTGGGGGCACAAGCCCACAGCAGGCATAGAGTAGGCTCTCAAAGCAAATGTTAAGTGACTGCAGTGATCTTATCCCAAAATTATCCAAAGTCTGCCTTCTCTGCTTTATATGTATCAAAGCAACTGTCTATTGAAGGTCTGACCTCCCAGGTGACTTGTTGACAGGAGCGAGTAGACTAGTTATGCTGATGCAAGCATTCTGCTCCAGGTGACAGACCTATTTCTCACTGTAAAGTAACTCAATTGGGGTTCTGGTGTTTGCCTCACTCAAGTGCACACTTTACTCAGCTTGAGACAGTCTGGAGGGTCTCATCACCTGAGCGCTGACAACTGTGCGTCTCTAGGCTTTCTGAGGCAAGAATCAGGTCCTGGGATGTGGTGGATGGCAGTAGTCACTGGTGCAGTCTTCCCTGGCACAGGCCCCTCTTCCCTAATTATTCCTATTTTACGGATGGTCAGAGAGGTTGGGTAAATTTTACAAAGTCACACATACAGTAAGTGGTGGCAGAGCCAGAATCCACCCCTGGTTCTCTCTGATGGCAAAGCCCAAGATTTGTCACTACCCTGGTATTCTTTCTTCTATGAAGAGATAAGCAAAAACAAGTGGCAACTTACTCTTCAATTCCCTGGTGTTGTCTGTGTCATTCCTTATGGGGAAATGCTGCTTTAGAAAAAATGAAGGAGAGAGGCAAGAGTGAAATCTAAGTTGCATGACTGACCAGGAAGAGATAGTGTTGTGGAACTGTCTGGTCAAGCTTCAAATCAAATCCCTCTCATCAGATTGGGTTTCTGGATCGGAGTCCCAGCCTTGACAGCCATATTTTGGCACTTGCTTCAGGCCTGAATCTTGTAAACCAGAGACTGCAGAAAAGAATGTATCAGGAACAAGCACACAGGAAGGAGGAAGGGCCACGCCTGGTGACTCACACCTGTAATCCCAGTGCTTTGGGAGGCTGAGGAAGGAGGATCGTTTGAGGCCAAGAGTTTGAGAGTAGTCTGGGCAGCACTGTAAAACTCCATCTCTACAGAAAGAAAAAAATAGCCAGAGGTGGCAGTGTGAGCACCTGCAGTCCCAGCTACTCAGGAGGCTGAGACAGGAGAATTGCTTGAGCCTATGAGTTTGAGACTGCACTGAGCTGTGATTGCACCATGCACTGTGGCCTGGGCAACAGAGTGAGATCTTGTCTCTATTTTTTTTTAAAAAGGAGGAAGGTCAGGAGTGTGTCCTCCTCAGGGTCAAGTCCTACCAAAGCTGCCTTTTCCACTTCCCCTAGGCCTCCTGTCTCCACCTGTAAGATCAGGTTTCTGCCTCCTTCAAGTTTAGTATTATTTTCCTGCTTTGTATCATAACTCCTACAAGGACAAGAACTTGTGAGCCCATAAGGAGAAGCCATACATGGCGATTAAGAACAAGCCATTGACATCGCAGAACTGGATTTAAATTCAGGTTCAAACACTTAACCTTCCTTCTGAGATAGAAAGATGGGGGAAACAGTCCCAAACTTGTAGGTGAACCATGAAGAATAAATGTGATAATAAAGGTAAACTCTTGGCACACAGTGAGTGCTCAATAAAGGATATTAAAATCTAGACCTGTGGCATGGGTCTTGCATGATAATCTTTTGGATATCAACAGCTATTTTCAGGAGCTTTCCTGAAAATAGATTTCCTCTCTCCCTTTCTCCCTGCCTTTTTTAAGGCTGTAAGACATCAGTAGGCAGGGGTTGAGTTCCAGCTTAGCTACAAATTGGGCATATAACTTTGTACAAATGAGTGACCTGTTAAGGATTCAGTTTCTTTATCTGAAATGTAGTAGTAACACTTCAGTGGATCCTGTGCAGTTGACGGGACGGGACATGGCAGAGCAGGAGGTGGCACCCATTGAAGGGGTTCTGGCATGGCGGGCCGTAGGACCTGAGCCTCGCCCCGTGGGAGACAGCTGCTGGCCAGCAATGGGGACAGAATGGGGCTACCACAGCCTCAGCCTCAGCCCCTTCCGAAGCTCCTGGCAGTTTGGGAATATGCCCCTGGTGGGGCTCTGCTCGGTCCTCAAAGATGGACAAAATATGGGAATCAAGCACATTCCTGCTATCCAGTGTGACCTTTGGGTTCAAACCAGCAATGGACGTCATTTTGCATCACCAAATTATCCTGTCTCATATCCACTAAACAAGGAGTATATCTACATTTTGGAAGCTGCTCCACATCAAAGAATCAAGTTGACCTTTGCTGAACATTATTATACAGAGCCATCACTTGAGTGTCAGTTTGATCACCTGGAAGTTCAAGATGGGCCATTTGGTTTCTCTCCCCTTATAGATCATTACTCTGTCGTGAAAAGCCTTCCATTAATTAGATCAACAGGGAGATTCATGTGGCTTAAGTGTAGTTCTGCTGAAGAGAACTAATATTCATTTATTCCAGATTCAGACTTTACTTACCTAGAAGACTATCAGTTCCAGCTCTTGAGAGCTGATGGAATAGTGCGCTCTAGTTAGGTAGAACAAGAGAAAACGAAACCTGGCCAAGCCATTGATTGCATCTGGACCGTTAAAGCCACTCTAAAAGCTAAGACTTATTTGAGATTCCTAGATTATTAAATAGAGCACTCAAATAAATGTAAGAGACTTCGTTGCAGTCTATCACAGAAGCAGTTCTATTGAAAACCTGAAGGCCAAGTCTTGCAGCACTGTGGCCAATGATGCAATGCTTGAAACAGGAATTGGAGTGATTCAAGTGTGAACAGAGGGAGGTAGTTGGCTTAGTAGGTTTTGAATGTTCTTTACTTCCTTTGCGGAGCATACCACATAGTGTTTATCCATCCACCCACCCACCAGTGGGCATTGTGTTTGTTCCCACCTTCTGGCTACTGTACATAATGCTGCTGTGAATATTGATGTGCAAGTAACGGAGCTCCTGCTTTCCATTCTTTGGCGTATCTAGCTAAAAGTAAAACTGCTGGATCATAAGCTCCCTGCATAGGCAGCACTGCCGTTTTCCATAGCAACATGTGCATCAATAATTCTTCCATCTGCAATCGTGTCCACAATTGTGTATACCTTAGGGATGAAAATCATTGTAAAGAAAAGAGAAAAAGCAGAACTATTTGAACAAGTCACTACAACTCATGGGACAATTATTGGTATTACTCAGGGATTGTTTTGGTCCTTCTCATTTTTTTCTGTTTTAGTACAAGTGTAACAGCCTCAAAGAAGGTCACGGCTTGCACAAGTGCGTTTAATACAACTGGGTTGCAAAATGTGTTTGATCCTCCTCACTATGAACTGTTTTTGCTAAGAGACAAAGATTTCTGAAGACCTGGCAGATTTGTCAGAAGAACCGAACGACTACCAGAAGCTGCGGTGCTCCTCCGCCTCCCAGTGCATCCATGACCACCACTGCGGGTCGCAGGCCTCCAGCGTCAAACAAAGCAGGACCAACCTCAGTTCTGTGCAACTTCCTTTCCAAAATGACTTTACACAACCACAGCCAATGAAAACATTTAATAGCACCTTCGAGAGAAGTAGTTACACTTTCAAACAGGGACATGAGTTCCCTGAACAGGCCCTAGAGGACCGAGCAATGTAGGAGATTCTCTGTGAAATTTATGTCAGGAAGCGAGAAGATTCTGCACAAGCATCCATATCCACTGAATTCTAACCTTCTCCTAAAGGTGGCCTAAATTCTTTTTTTTTTTTTTTTTTTTTTTTTTTTTTTGAGATGGAGTTTCGCTGTTGTTGCCCAGACTGGAGTGCAATGGCACCATCTCGGCTCACCGCAACCTCCGCCTCCTGGGTTCAAGCAATTCTCCGGCCTCAGCCTCCCGAGTAGCTGGGACTACAGGCATGCACCATCATGCCCAGCTATTTTTTGTATTTTTAGTAGAGACGAGGTTTCACCTCGTTGACCAGGATGGTCTCGATCTCTTGACCTCGTGATCCACCCGCCTCGGCCTCCCAAAGTGCTGGGATTACAGGCGTGAGCCACCGCGCCCGGCCATGAATTCTTAAGTGTGTACCCACGCACCTTCCAGGGCACCATACTGTTTCCAGCAGCCAACCCTTTTCTTCTGCCACCACTGCGAAGACCTTGATTTACCACTAACCTGCTGTATGGTGATGTTTTTATTCTCTCAGGCGGTCTATAAATGTTAAACCAATCAAGGAACTTACTCTATTCAGTGAAAACAGTAATCATCATCTATTGCATGGTGTCATATACAGAAAGCACCACCAGTTAAAAAGCATTGAAAGAGGTGGTTGGATGGAGCCAGGCTCCGGCTGCCTATGAGTTTTAGCAACAGGAATACTGCTCTTGACTGATAGAGCTCTGTCAATATTTTGATCCCACAATAAAATTTAAAATGAGAAAAAAAGGCATATAGTGGTAACAGCTATTATTTAATAGGTCTCATGCCCTGATGAATATACTAATATATTCTATAATTTAATCTTCCTAACCCTGTGAGGAAGGCATTTTCCCCAATTTAGATATGAGAGGTTTAGTAGCTGGCCAAGGTTACTCTGCTAGTGACTCACTAAGTCAGAATTTGTGTCCTGAACAGCTGGGCTTCACAGCAGATGCTCTCTTGCCTGCATCAGCCTCCTGCCTATGGCTGTCCCTCCCATAGGCCTTTGGTTTGAGTGCAGAGATTGTGACTGTGAAACTGCTTTTTGTGTTGTAGAGAGAGTAAATTCTAGTCATTACGTGATCTAACATGTTGGCTCCATATATACCCTCCCTTTTGCCCCCATCTCTCAGCCCACAAGAACCCAATAAAAGGAATCAGTCAAGAAACCTATTGCTCTGTTCCTGAACAGCTTCCCCATCTAAATGTGAAATGGTTGTCTTGGGAACCAAGCAAATTCCTTAATCTCTGCTCTGAGTATGGGCCAGCTGGTAGGGTTGCCAGAGATGGGCTTCTGCTGGTTTCTCAGGTGATGTTGGCCTTGGTGGTTTAGAACATTTGAAGACTGGGCAGGAATCAAGAGATGTGCAGTAGTTTAAAAAAAAAAAAAAAAAACTCATAGGAATTTGGGTGGAGAACCCAATTGATGTCAGGAAGACCATCCAACTCAACCTTGACTCTGAAGTTCCCAGGCAGAGAAGGAGACAGGATGGAACATGGGAAGATCAGAAAGAGGAAGAAGAGACAAAGTAAAGGTGGGAGTCAGAACCCAGCAAAACTCCTACTCAGAGATCATCAGTGCCAGGCTCTGAGAGGTGGGTGGGGACCTTGGACACAGGCAGAAGGAGCTGCCAAGACACTAAATTCACCCAGATGGGCAGGCTCAATTCGTCATTGCTGTTTGTACCCACCCCACCCCCACCCCCCCCACCCCCCCCCCGCCGACAGAAGGGACCTGAGGACAGTTTTGATGGGAATAATTGTTAGAGCTTAAAGAGCTCCTGGAGAGCTGGTACCAGGTGTCTAGATAAAGAGTGGGGCAAAGGGAGGATGATGGAGCTACAGAGGCAAAAGCTAGGAAAGGGAAGATAGAACACTAGCATGCCTGCTCCGTGACTGCCAGAGCTGGTTCCAGTGAGACGCCTCATCTTTGTTTGACTTCATTCACCTTCACTGAGTCAGAGCCACCAACTCAAGTCACACCCCGATCTTAGGAAATCCACCAATTTTTGTTGCAAGAATTATAAGCCATTACTACCCAAATTCACTGATTTTCTAATAAGTCTCCCCAGCAAAGAAAAATTTCTCTCATATGTTTCAATTCACAGTGTACAAAGTACTCGGCTCATGTCTGGTAATACTACAAAGAGCTTTATTACACTAGAACCCAACCTAGCATCCACATCAAAAACCACTGGTTTTCTCACTGCTTTAAAGGAATCAGCGCATCAAGGCACTTGTGTGTTGGAGATGGGACTCCCAATACTCATTCCCCTTGCCTTCAGGTTGTAACCAGTGGGCAATGGGCGTGAGGAGCCAAACGGGGACCAGAGAATTTATTTTTTCAATATCAGCAAGGACCTTATCATTCTCAAGGTCATGACTTTCTATTAACTGTCTCCCTCCCTGGCCCTGAATGGAAGGTAGACAGACTAGCATAGCAGGAGTAACTTATTAACCAACCCACTGCTTTACCTTTTTGCTTTAGGTGCTGCTAAGGAAGGCAGAGAATGGTGTGCTCATGGGGCTCACTGTGCCTGGGCATAGACCCAACAAGAAGCAAGAGCCCTGAGGTGAATGAGCAGTGACCTTAGCACATTAACCTTGCTCAACAGAGCAACATGGCGGCCAAGTGCCAGCCTCCCACCAGCTCCCCAGGACCAAATCAGTCTTGCTTTCTGCTGACGGGGTGGGAGGAGGAGACAGAGGTAAACCTGCCATCCCAGTTCACCTGAAACTAAGGTGTTCCCAAGGTGTAGGGCTTTTCATGCTAAAACCAGGATGTTCCTGGCAAATCAGGATTCTTTGGTCACCAGCTTCCTTAAGCCTTGGCTATGCGTCCCTCAGAAGAGAGGACAGGATATGGAGAGAGGAAGGGAAGGGCTTCTCCCTAAAGTGGCTTTAGTAGCCACCCCAGGCTGATGAGAACTGGTGGATTGCATGTGGGTCTGGGGATGACATTTTAGATGTCAGTACAATACCACCTTAATAGTACTGCTGTCTGTGTGGTGGAACTACAGGTGATTTTTCCATTCTTTATACTTTTCCGTGTTTTTCCAAAATCTCTACAATAAACATCCGTAGTATGGTAATCAGAAAAAAGAACTCAACTATTTTCAAATAGGAATAGATAGAGAAGACCAGTCATTTTAATAATAAAACACATTTTAAACGGTGATCCTTTGATCACTTTCTCCTGTACCCCAGATGGGGGTGAAAGGCAAAGTTATATTTATGAACCAGTGCAGAACAACAAGCAAGGAAAATGAAAAATGCATTCCAAATTTACCCTGTGTAGCCTTCGAATTACTCAGTGGTAGCATCGTGATTTTTCAGAAATCTGTTTCACTACTCTCTCCTTCTTTATCATAATCAACATTGACTATTTAATTTGGGTTCTCCCCAAACCCACACTATATTATCCTATTCCTCTCCAGGTACTTTCATCGAACTGTAATTGTGATTTGATATTATGCCCTTGATTTAAAGAGCATTACTTACTCTTTGAGCAAGATGGCTGAAAATATAATTTTCTGTATTATATTCAGACCCCTTTCAAAGAATCAGTGTTGGTGACTGAGATGACAAGCTCTTCATTCCCCTTGCCTCCAGGCTCTTACCAGTTGGTAATGACACAAGGGGCTAAGCAAGGACCAGATAATTCATTTTTTCTTCATAGCAGCAAAGACCCTATCACTCTCATGGCTATGGTTTTCTAGTAAACTGTCTCCTTCCCCTGCCCTGAATGGAAAGTAGATGAACTTGCTCCATTATCTGCCTAACTGAGGAGAAAATCTAAAGAGATAGGCTCTTGGTCCCGATTCCGCAACTTCCTGAATGTATAGTTTTAAAGGTGCCCAAGACTCAGCTTCTTTGTCCCAAAGGTGGAACTGGGTGACACTTTTTCTCCAAGTTTCAGAGAGCCCCCAGGGGGTTCAGTCAAAAACAGTGAGTGTGGACCATTCTGTATAACATAGGATGTTATACAAAGACTTTAAAGTATTTATCAATGGATCAATCATTTTGCCTCAGGTGCCAGGAAACACAGAAACCAATTCAACCAGAAAATAAAAACACTTACTCATTCATTCCTCTATCCAAAACACATTTCCTTATCACCCCATCACCTCTGTGTTTACAGCTGGAGACTCAAAGATGAATGAGACAATCTAACCTGGGATGGAGCCCAAGGCAGAGTACACGGTGATGCTGCAGGCTCCCAGACCATCTTCCACCCACTCCTCTTAGTTCCGGGCTCTGGGTCCCTATGAGATAAGTCTGATCACCACTCAGTTTGAAAAGCAAAGCTTTAAACCACTTCTCCACTGCTAACTGATAGAAGGTCAATTTTTTTCCTCCCTTTTACCCAAAGGGAAAGATAAACACTTAAAAAATGACAAAAGTCCTTTAGGCAGACAACCGGACTCAGAGCTAGAAAAGCCAGACAGTAAACACCCAAACTAGCTGGGAGGAAAGATCCCTAAAGAGTTTCTTCAGGGCATATGCCAGAGAGACTGAAAATAAACTTTTTGAAAACCAAGCACGCCATTCATACACATGCCATTCATACGCATATATTGCAAATTTCCTTTCAAGCTCTGTCTTGGTGCAAAGAAATCATTAAACACATAGACACACACTCAGCCAGAGGAGCCTCCACTCTTGGAGGACTGAGGCTAAGGGAAGACAAGAATGACTCACGTCCCCATGAACCAACTGTTTCCCAAGTAAGCAACATCCCTTATCATGTGAGTGGCTGCTGGGAAGCCATCTGAATCCCCAAATAACACATCTTATCTCAGCTCCTCCTTGTCCCACTCCAGCCTACCTATGAATGTCTGAAACTCAACCCGCTTGTGATTTCATTTGTTCAGGTTAAGACACATTGCTGTTATACAACCCACTCCAGGTGTTGGGAAAAGTCGGCAAAACTTCGCAAGCCAAGTTCCAGGCATTCGCAGGAGCAAATGAGTTAGTAGTGAGTCACTGAGAATGGAAGAGTCCTCTCGCAGCTGTCTATGGAGAGCGTGCAGCAGCCTAGTGGTTCTCAAACTTCGGCACGCCTCAGGATTACCTAGAAGGCTTGCTAAGACACAGACTTGACTAGATATGGAATTTCAGGCTCAAAGATAGATATCCTCAGCACTTTGAGGCTAGTTCTTCATTGTCTCCTGGCATCTGATGTGGCTCCTAAGAAGTTGATGGCACTGATTCTATCCCTTTGGAGGCAATCTGCTTTTCCTCTGCGGTAGCTGTTAGGTGTCCCTTTATGGGCTTATTCTGAAGCAGCGCTACATTGTGCCCAGGTTCATTGTGTTTTGTTTGTTTTTTATTCCATTTAGTAGATTTTTTTTGTACTGAGGACTCAAGTCTTTCTTCAGTTCTGGGAATTTCTCAGGCAGTAAATTTTCCACTGTCATCTTTCTAGCGCCCTATTTTATCCTTTTTAACCCCTATTGGAGGTATGTTGTATCTTCTTGCTCCGTCCCATTACTTTTCTTTACCTTCATCTTTTCTACCTCTTTATCTTTTTATAATTAACCTTAGAGTTTACAGATTTACCCTTCCGCAATCTTCAGAATGCTGTACTTGTTAAAATAACAAATTATCTGCTTGTTCTTGCTTCCTAATCACTGTCCTTGTTCAATAATCAATGAATTCTATTCATTCTTTTATCTCATATAGACTATTAAAGATACTCATTTAAATGTCTCCCTCTAATATACACACTGCTGATGGTTTACTGTTCTTTTCTTTCTCTGTTTCTAGCCTATAGAGATACCCCTATATTATATTAGAAGACTGTTTTTTAGTAATATAGTTATTATTTCTATGTGCTTTTGAAATAATAGCATTTATCCCATGCTCAACCCATCATCTTGGGAGCATCATGATATACTCTCAATCCTTTTCAGTTCCCAGCAGCTGCCTCCAGCATCCTCCAGCCAAAGTATCTCCAAAAGCCCAGAGATCACTTTGCAAAACACTCATGGCTGTCCCTTAGAGAAACCTCCTAATTCCCATCTGTTATCTCTCTGTATTCAGGAAGCAAGGTGGGCTCATGGGTTGTCTAGATGCATTTTTATTCCCTGAGTTCAATTTAATATAAAAAGAACAAGAGGAGAAAAAATAAAGCCATTTATTCAGGCTCCTGTCTGAGGTGAATAACAATATCATTTCTCACTTCTCACCCACACTGTAACATATTTATCCCAGGAAAAACAAATCCACAACTTACCAACTGATCTATATTCCATGGGGCAGGCTCAGTTTCATTCAGAGCTGTGTCCCTTGTACCTAACATGGCTCTAACCTATAGATTGAATGAACCACCTTACAAAGGGAGTGAAATATGTTTTATTAAATCTATTTCTTGGTTGAACAAACTCTGGGTCAGAGTTACAGCCAAATATTGCCAGAACTAGGACTAGGACCCAGAATTTCTGACACTTGACCTAATTCAACACATCCCAGGAGAACCAACACAACTTCTGTTGATGATCTGTTGACTAATCTATTCCTCAAAGGCATGAACTGCATCTTATTCATCTATGTGCCCATATGAAGGTATTAAATAAGGTGCTTATTAGATTATTGTAATTATATACACCATTAAAATTAATTTCCCATGTGTTTCTTGATATTTTTGCATTCATGGAACATCCTGGAACCTAATGACATTAAGAATCCTCTCCCCAGAAAAATGCACATCTGTACATACACACGACACAAAAAATTTTCTATCAATTTCGAAGGCTCTCCAAACTTCTAAAGCTGGTTAATATCTTTAAAATCTCCTTTTGAAGTCTTAAAATTTTAGAGCTTATAAGAGGCCTTAAATATTACTGATTTCAATTTCCTTATTTTACACATGTGGGAACTGAGGGCTAGAGATATGGTGGATTGATCCTAGAGTGTATGCAAGGAAGGCCTGGGATGTCTACCGTTTGGAAGCCCTCAGAATTAACTGGGGAAAGAAACCCTTCGCCTCCCTTGGACATGGACTTTGTTCAGCACTGCTCTCCCTACTCTCACCTTCCTGAGCTTCCCACTGGCAGAAGTGACCTATCCAAAGTCTGACAGCCAGAAGCCCTGAGACTAGGGCCCAGGTCTTCTACCTCCCAACCCACTGCCCCTTCCATGAGAAACTTAATCTCCCAAAGTCTCTCAACATCGTCTCCCTCTCAGCCAGCTTCTCCCAACCCAGCCTTCCTTCTGGGTTCTGTTTTCATTGGCTGCTTTCTTACATGATATTCCCCCCTTTTTATTAAAAAGGAATCAAAATCTCAGTTCATAAAGTGAAAAACAGATTAGGATGCTTGAAACCAAATTTGCTTGTGTATTTCCAATGCAATGCTCCCTAAACCAAACTCTTTACAAATAAATAAATAAATCACGACATATCACCTATTCCAGTCCTGAGAAAACAGCAACATAAATAAGACAAGATGATGGGACTGGATGACAGATGTCATTTAAAATCATGTCCTGAAAATGGTTAAATCCCTGTTAAGCTAAAATAAATGAAATGCAAATAAATGATATTTATGGAGAACTATGGGCACAAAGCAAAATTAAGTTTTGCTATTGATAACACATTGTGATTACATCAAATGAACTGACCCTTCTCGATAACAAAAATCGTTAACTGCCTCAGAAATTTAATTATATAATCACTAATAAATCAGGTTAATTCCATAGAATTAAAAAAAAAAAAAAAAACAATCAAACAACTACCAAAACAAAATTCTTTTTAGAGTTAAACCCTGCAAGGTTCCATAAAACATATAAAGGACCAAATATTTCTGAGTGTTTGGCAGTGTTGGAACTCAGGTCTCGGGGCCGGGCAATGACTTGTACCAAGTTAATATAGCAGTAAGTTATACAGGCTAGATTACCAGATGAGGCCATGACATCTGAGAAGTGTTTTCTCTGTAAATAATAACATATGATAATGATGAGTTTTGCTTCCAGCAATACTGACTAGGTTGTTTTGGACCAACCATCCTGCTGAAGGCCATAAGAAAACCTAAACAAAATATAAAGAATGCTCATGAAAGCATCAGAAAGTTACCAAGGCAAAGAGAGCTTACAGGACAAGATCCACCAGAGCCAGAAGTCAAGTCAGGAAGTGGAGCTCCTTTACTGCTCAATTTGATTGCTGATTCCAAAAGCAAAACCTGAGCTTCCAGGAAGCTGAGTAGAGTTTGGGGGATTCTCACAGAACTAGAGAGAAATGAAATAAGGCTCACAGCTCTCCAGAAAGGAGCAGCTTCAGAAAATATTCAAGACTGTTAGCTGAAAAATATGAAGGACTGACACTTAGGTGTAACAGCAAATATGAACTAGAACATCCCTCCCAAAGACTGAGGCTTCTAATAATTTAATCCCTGATTTGATTAAGGTGATCCACTCTTTGCTTAGTTTTGGAAAGGTCCAACAATGAAACAAAAAACAAATGTGATGAGTAGAAAACGAATTGCAAAACATTAAACTTAAACTTGGCCATGTGAATAATTATATTAAAAAATGGACCATGTGGGGATCCAAGATGGCCGTTTAGGAACAGCTCAGGATCACAGCTCCCAGTGAAAGCTCAGAGGGTGAGTGGACACCGCGTTTTTATTGCCCACAGACTAGGAAATTCCCGGGCGGAGGTGCTCCACGGTCACCAGCACGGCTGTTTCGGCCAGTGCGGCTGTGCCGGCCAGCACTGCTGCTTTGCCCCGCGTGGCTGCTTTATCGGCGCACCAGAGCCGCGGTTCTCCATACAAAATACACCGGTCCGGGGGCCCTTTTGGCTGGCGATTGGAGCCACGGGAAGTCGCCCATTCGCCCGGTTCAAAAAGGGGACTGAGCAGAGAACCAGGACAGTAGATTCCAGGGCAAAAAAAAAAAAAAAAAAAAAGCGCCACAAACCTCAGTGCCGCTGTTTAAGCCAGCGCAGTGAGTGGCCGCAGGGGAAAACAAACAGACCCTGGCGCCTCTTCAACAGGCGACTGGAACAACAACTTAAAAAAGGCTCTGAGGCAGGGAGCCAGGCGATCAGGCTCGGCTGGCCCCACCCCCACAAAAGAACAGCAACCAGAAACTCTGGATTGAGAGTTTCACAGCAAGCGCAGCTGAACCCGGGATGGTCCAGCTCTGTGGGGGAGGGGTGTCCGCCATTACCGAGGCACCCCGCCGTTGCCGAGGCAACCCGCCATTGCTGAGGCAGCCCGCCGTTGCCAAGGCAACCCGCCATTGCTGAGGCAGCCCACTGTTGCCAAGGCAACCCGCCACAGCAGAGACTCCGCCCCAACAGAGGCGGGCCACCATCCCCAAAGCAGTTCTAACTATACCCATATAAACAGGACTGCAGGGAAGTTCACTCGGCAGCGGGGCAGAGCCCACAGCAGCTCAGCAAAGCCTCTACAGGCCGACAGTGACTAGGCTGCCTCCCTGCTGGGCTGGGCAGGTCTGAAGGAAAAAAAAAAAAAAAAAAGAAGGTGGCAGCATAACGGAAACTCATAAATAAAGCCCTAAATCCCTGGGACAGAGCACCTGGGAACAAAAAGCAGTTTACGAGTTCTGCTGCAGCAGACCTAAAAGTACCTGCCCATCAGCTCTGAATGAACAACAGAGCTCACAGCTCACCATTTGAGCTCCTATAAAGAAGAGACCGTCTCCTCAAGCAGCTCCCTGACCCCTATATATCCAAAAAGACACCTCATAAAAGGGAGATCAGATTCACACTAGGCGGGTATCCTTCTGGGACAAAGATAGCAGAAGAAGAAAACTGGTAACAACCCTTGCTGTTCAGCAGCTGCTGCAGGTGAACCCCAGGCAAGGAGGGCCTGGAGTGAACCTCAACAGACCTACAGCAGAGGGGCCAGACTGTCAGAAGGAAAACCAAGAAACAGAAATAACCTCATCATCAACAAACAGAACGTCAATCTGAAAGATTTGAGACCCAATCTGAAAGCCAGCAACTACAAAGTCGACAGGTGGACAAATCCTTAAAGATGGGAAGAAACCAGAGCAAAAAGGATGAAAACACCCGAAACCAGAACACCTCTCCTCCTAAAAGGGATCACAACCCCTCACCAGCAAGGGAACAAGGTTGGATGGAGAACGAGTGTGATGAAATGACAGAATCAGACTTCAGAAGGTGGGTAGTAAGAAACTTCTGTGAACTTCAAGAACATGTTCTAACCAAATGCAAAGAAACTAAGAACCTTGAAAAAAGATTTGACGAAATGCTAACAAGAATGGACAAAATAGAAAGGAATATAAGCGAATTGATGGAGCTGAAAAACGCAACACGAGAACTTCATGAAGCATGCACAAGTATTCAGCAGCCGAATTGACCAAGCAGAAGAAAGAATATCAGAGGTCGATAATCAACTCAATGCAATAAAAGGGGAAGGCAAGACGGGAGAAAAAAGGGTAAAAAGGAATGAACAAAGTCTCCAAGAAATGTGGGACTATGTCAAAAGACCTAATCTACGTTTGATAGGCATACCCGAATGCAACGAAGAGAATGAATCCAAGCTGGAAAATACTCTTCAGGATATTATCCAGGAAAACTTCCCCAACGTAGCAAGGCAGGCAAACATTCAAGTCCAGGAAATACAGAGAACACCACAAAGATATTCGTCAAGAAGAGCAACCCCAAGGCACATAATCGTCAGATTCACCAGGGTCGAAATGAAGGAGAAAATACTAAGGGCAGCCAGAGAGAAAGGTCGGGTTACCCATAAAGGGAAGCCCATCAGACTCACAGCAGATCTCTCAGCAGAAACCCTACAAGCCAGAGGAGAATGGGGGCCAATATTCAACATCCTTAAAGAAAAGAACTTTCAACCCAGAATCTCCTATCCAGCCAAACTAAGCTTCATAAGTGAAGGAAAAATAAAATCCTTTGGGAACATGCAAGTACTCAGAGATTTCGTCACCACCAGGCCAGCTCTACAAGAGCTCCTGAAAGAGGCTCTACACATATAAAGGAACAACAAGTACCAGCTCAACTAAAGGGCAAAACAGCCAGTTAGCACCAAAATGGCAGTATCAAATTCACACATAACAATATTCACCCTAAATGGAAATGGACTAAATGCCCCAATCAAAAGACACAGACTAGCAAATTGGATAAAAAGACAAAACCCATCAGTGTGCTGTATTCAGGAAACCCATCTCGCATGCAAGGATACACAAAGGCTCAAAATAAAGGGATGGAGGAAGATTTACCAAGCAAATGGAGAGCAAAAAAAAGCAGGAGTTGCAATTCTCATCTCTGATAAATTAGACTTTAAAGCAACAAAGATCATAAGAGACAAAGAGGGACATTACATAATTGTAAAAGGATCAATGCAACAAGAAGAGCTAACGATCCTAAATATATACGCACCCAATACAGGAGCACCGAGATACATAAGGCAAGTTCTTAATGACTTACAAAGAGACTTAGACTCCCACACAATAATAGTGGGAGACTTTAACACCCCATTGTCAACATTAGACAGATCAACCAGACAGAAAATTAACAAGGATATCCAGGACTTGAACTCAGACCTGGACCAAGCAAACCTAACAGACATTTACAGAACTCTCCACCCCAAATCCACAGAATATACATTCTTCTCAGCACCACATCACACCTACTCTAAAATCGACCACATAATTGGGAGTAAATCACTTCTCAGCAAATGTAAAAGAACGGAAATCGTAACAAACAGTCTCTCAGACCACAGTGCAATCAAGTTAGAACTCAGAATTCAAAAACTAACTCAGAACCGCACAGCTTCATGGAAACTGAACAACTTGCTCTTGAATGTTGACTGGATAAACAATGAAATCAAGGCAGAAATAAAGACGTTCTTCAAAACCAACGACAATGAAAACACAACATACCAGAATCTCTGGGACACATTGAAACCAGTCTCTAGAGGAAAATATATAGCAATAAGTGCCCACATGAGAAGCAAGGAGAGATCAAAAATTGACACCCTATCGTCAAAACTGAAAGAGCTAGAGGAGCAAGATCAAAAAAACTCAAAGTCTAGCAGAAGACAAGAAATAGCTAAGATCAGAGCAGAACTGAAGGAGATAGAGACACAAAAAACCCTTCAAAAAATCAATAAATCCAGAAGCTGGTTTTTTGAAAAGATCAACAAAATAGACCACTAGCCAGATTAATAAAAAAGAAAAGAGAGAATAACCAAATTGATGCAATAAAAAAGATCAAGGGGATATCACCACAGATTCCACAGAAATTCAAACCATCATCAGAGATTATTACAAATAACTCTATGCACACAAACTAATAAACCTGGAAGAAATGGATAAATTGCTGGACACTTGCCTCCTGCCAAGCCTAAACCAGGAAGAAGCCGAAACCCTGAACAGAGCCATAACAAGGTCTGAAGTTGAGGCAGCAATTAAGAGCTTACCACCCAAAAAAAGTCCAGGTCCAGACGGGTTCACAGCCGAATTCTACCAGACATATAAAAAGGAGCTGGTACCATTTCTTCTGAAACTATTCCAAACAATACAAAAAGAAGGAATTCTTCCCAAATCATTTTATGAGACGAACATCATCCTGATTCCAAAATTCGGCACAGACTCAACAAGAAAAGAAAACTTCAGGCCAATATCCATGATGAACATAGATGCAAAAATCTTCAATAAAATACTGACAAGCCGATTGCAACAGCACATCAAAAAGCTTATTCACCATGATCAAGTAGGCTTCATCCCGGGGATGCAAGGCTGGTTCAACATACGCAAGTCTATAAACGTAATTCACCACATAAACAGAGCCAGAGACAAAAACCACATGATTATCTCGATGCAGAGAAGGCCTTTGACAAAATTTCGCAGCCCTTTATGCTAAAAACCCTCAATAAGCTAGGTATCAATGGAACGTATCTCAAAATAATAAAAGCTATTTATGACAAACCAACAGCCAATATCATACTGAATGGGCAAAAACTGGAAGCATTCCCCTTGAAATGTGGCACCAGACAAGGATGCCCTCTCTCACCACTGCTATTCAATATAGTATTAGAAGTTCTAGCCAGAGCAATCAGGCAAGAAAAAGAAATAAAGGGCATTCAAATAGGAAAGGAGGAAGTCAAATTCTCTCTATTTGCAGACGACATGATTTTATATCTAGAAGACCCCATTGTCTCAGCCCCAAACCTCCTGAAACTGATAAGCAAGTTCAGCAAACTCTCAGGATACACAATCAATGTGCAAAAATCACATGCATTCCTATACACCAATAACAGACTTAAAGAGAGCCAAATCAAGAACAAACTTACATTCACAATTGCCACAAAGAGAATAAAATACCTAGGAATACAACTAACAAGGAACGTAAAGTACCTCTTCAAGGAGAACTACAAGCTACTGCTCAACGAAATAAGAGAGGACACAAACAGATGGAGAAACATTCCATGTTCATGGTTAGGAAGAATCAATATCGTGAAAATGGCCATACTGCCCAAAGTAATTTACAGATTCAATGCTATCCCGATCAAGCTACCAATGACCTTCTTCGCAGAACTGGAATAAACCACCTTAAACTTCATATGGAACCAAAAGAGAGCCCGCATAGCCAAGTCAATTCTAAGCAAAAAGAACAAAGCGGGAGGCATCACACTACCAGACTTCAAACTATACTACAGGGCTACAGTAATCAAAACAGCAATGGTACTGGTACCAAAACAGAGATATAGACCAATGGAACAGAACCGAGGTATCGGAGGCAACACAACATATCTACCACCACCTGATCTTTGACAAACCAGACAAAAACAAGCAATGGGGAAAGGATTCCCTGTTCAATAAATGGTGTTGGGAAAGCTGGCTAGCCATGTGCAGAAAGCAGAAACTGGACGCCTTCCTGACACCTTACACTAAAATTAACTCCAGATTGATTAAAGACTTAAACATAAGACCTAACACCATAAAAACCCTAGAAGAAAATCTAGGCAAAACCATTCAGGACATAGGTGTAGGCAAGGACTTCATGACCAAAACACCAAAAGCATTGACAACAAAAGCCAAAATAGACAAATGGGACCTAATCAAACTCCACAGCTTCTGCACAGCAAAAGAAACAATCATTAGAGTGAATCGGCAACCAACAGATTGGGAAAAAATTTTTGCAGTTTACCCATCTGACAAAGGGCTGATATCCAAAATTTACAAAGAACTAAAATAGATTTACAAGAAAAAAACTAATAAGCCCATTCAAAAGTGGGCAAAGGATATGAACAGACACTTTACAAAAGAAGACATACGTGAGGCCAACAAACAGGAAAAAATGCTCATCATCACTGGTTATCAGAGAAATGCAAATCAAAACAACATTGAGATACCATCTCACGCCAGGTAGAATGGCGATCATTAAAAAATCTGGAGACAACAGATGCTGGAGAGGATGTGGAGAAATAGGAACACTTTTACACTGTTGGTGGGAGTGTAAATTAGTTCAACCATTGTGGAAGACAGTGTGGCGATTCCTCAAGGACATAGAAATAGAAATTCCATTTGACCCAGCAATCCCATTACTGGGTATATATCCAAAGGATTACAAATCGTTCTACTATAAGGACACGTGCACACGAATGTTCATTGCAGCACTGTTTACAATAGCAAAGACCTGGAACCAACCCAAATGCCCATCGACGATAGACTGGATAGGGAAAATGTGGCACATATACACCATGGAATATTATGCAGCCATCAAAAACGATGAGTTTGGGTACTTTGTAGGGACATGGATGAACCTGGAAACCATCATTCTCAGCAAACTGACAGAAGAGCAGAAGATCAAACACCGCATGTTCTCACTCATAGGCGGGTGTTGAACAATGAGAACACATGGACACAGGGAGGGGAGCACTACACACTGGGGTCAGTTGGGGGGAAATAGGGGAGGGACGGTGGGGGGTGGGAAGCTGGGGAGAGATAGCAAGGGGAGAAATGCCAGATGTAGGTGATGGGGAGGAAGGCAGCAAATCACACTGCCACGTGTGTTCCTATGCAACAATTTTGCATGTTCTTCACACGTACCCCAAAACCTAAAATGCAATAAAACAAATAAATGGGGAAAAAAATGGACCAAACAACACTATAATTAAAAGGCAGATATTGTCAAACTAGATTTAAAAAGGCAAGATCTAATTATATGCTGTCTATAAGAGATGCATTTTAAGCACGAGGTCACAGATAAGTTGAAAGCAAAGGGATAGAAAATAATTTATGAAAAAATCGGCATAGGAGAACTGTTCTGTTTCTATTAAGATCAAAGTAGGGAGCGGAGCCAATGCCTGGCTGGGGAAGCACCACTAAGGTGTCCCCGGCCAGTGTACTTCTTCCCACTCACAAGCACGGGGAACATCCTCACCAACCCCTTAAAGAGCTTTTCCAGCACAAAAGAAGTGCCCATCCTCATGGTGGGCCTGGATGCTACAAGGAAGATGCCAATCCTGTATATGCTGATTATGACCACCAACCCCACCTTAGACTTCAGTGTGGAGACCATGGAGCACAAGAACATCAGCTTCATCCTGTGGGATGTGGGTGGCCAGGACAAACCCAGCACCACTACTTCCAGCACACAGAAGGCCTGATCCTCGTGGTGGACAGCAATGACAGAGACCTCATGGACGGGGCCCAGGAGGGGCTCATAAGGATACTAGCTGGGGTCAAGCTCGGGATGCAGTCCTGTTGGTGTTTACCAACAAGCAGGGCCTCCCCAACGCCAAAAATGCAGCCAAGATCACAAACACATTGGGGCTCACTCCCTACACCACAGGAACTGGTGCGTTCAGGCCACCCACACCATCAGCAGCGACAGGCTCTGTGAAGAGCTGGACTGGCTGTCCCAGCAGCTCCCAAACCAGAAGTGAACACGAAGCCCGTTCCTCTCACTCCTTCTCTCACCTTCCACTTTACTCTCATGTAGCAAATGTGCAGCTCATGGTGTGAGTGCCAGAAGCTGCCTCCAAGGTTGGATCACCATGTGCCTCTCACCATGCTGTAAATATGGCAGATGCAGACTTCGACTAGTCTTTTTATTTAACGTAAATAGTTTTTATTTCCAATAAGGCAGTTTCTGGTACTCCTATGCAATATTACTCAGGTTTTTTTTTAATTGTAAAAAGTAAAATCAACTCACTGTTCGGGGCTGGCGAGGGACACGGGCCCGTGGGCATCTGGCCTCCAGGAGTCACCATGTGAGGAGAGCAGGGTGTGCCCTTGGTTTTAAAGATGTGTTGAGATCCATTTTGGTGGTTGGTTTTTAACCAGAACTCAGTGCATTTTAAAAAATAGTTAAAAATCCAAGCCAGGAACACTTGACCACATGGAAAGGAGGGAGATCTGCCTAACCTAGGTTTGTAGTTATCGCCTGGATGTGGGTTGCTGGCTTGGCCGTTCCCCTCAGGAATGTGAGGCAGTGGAGTGGCAGCCCACAGTCAGTTCTGCATGATCACAATAGAGACCCCCAGAGACTGCTCAGGTTGGAGTGCAGTGGTGCGATCTCAGCTCACTGCAACCTCCACCTCCTGGGTTCAAGCGATTCTCCTGCCTCAGCCTCTCAAGTAGCTGGGATTACAGGCATGCACCACCACACCCAGCTAATTTTTTGTGTTTTAGTAGCGACAGGGTTTCACCATGTTGGCTAGGCTGATTTCAAACTCCTGACCTCAGGTGATCCACCTGCCTCAGCTTCCAAAGTGCTGGGATTACAGGCATGAGCCACCGTGCTGGGCCTATAAACTAATTTTCTGGGTACTAAATACTGAAAGGGTCAATTCATCACAAAAAAATCAAAATAAATATGCACAAAAATCACGAAGTTTCATTAAGCAAAAACTTAACACAACTAAAATAAAAAATAGAGAAATGACAACAATAGTTGAAGACTGTAACCTCCCCTTTTGGTAGTTAATGGAAGAATG
This sequence comes from Sapajus apella, assembly GCF_009761245.1. Taxonomy (NCBI): domain Eukaryota; kingdom Metazoa; phylum Chordata; class Mammalia; order Primates; family Cebidae; genus Sapajus; species Sapajus apella. The sequence goes on from NW_022436943.1 coordinate 47,533,179, forward strand.
ATCAACTACTATCACTACTATCAGCTAATTTGAATTAATTCACATTTACATAATTTATGCCCAACTGACAACAGCAGAATACAGATTTTCCAAAGGTATGAGGAATAGTCACCAAGATACCCCAAATGCTTTGCCATAAAATAAGTCTCAATACATATTAAAATATTTAAATGTTACAGACTATGCTCTTGGCCAAACTGAAATTGAAATTGATAACAATCAGTCTTCTAGAAAATCCTCTAAGTACTTGGCAATAGGAAACATATTTCCAAATAAACCATGTGTTAGTAAAATTATAAGATGTTTTTGGCTGATTTTAAAAACAGGTCAAAATGTGAGGGATATAGCTAAAAAGTGTCCAGAAGGAAATTTACAGCTTTAAGTACTGATATGAGAAAAAAGGAAAACTTAAAATCAATGATCTAAATTTCTACCTTAAAAAATTAGGAAAAGAAAAGCAAGTGAACTGAATCTACAAGGAAGGAAATAAAGAGATAATCAGAGGTCATTGAAAGAGAAAGCAACAGAAAAGTGAACGAGGCCAAAAGTCATAAAGAAAATACAGAGAAAACAAAATTGTTAATGTTAGAAATAAAAGAGGGCATATAAGTACCCATTCTACAGACAATAAAAAAAAGAATAAGGCAATGTAATAAACTACTTTATACCAATAACTTCAGCAGCTGGAGAAATTCTTTGGAAAACTCAACTGACTGAAAGTAACAAGAAATGGATGACTCAAATACTGCTATTAGTTATTTAAGAAATTGAATCGATAATGAAAAATGTTCCCATAAAGAACAGAAGATTTCACTGGTAAATTCCACCAAACATTTAAGGAAAAGAAAACAGCAATCTTCTACAGGCTCTTCATTTTATGGGCCTAGTCTTTGTCCTAAGAAAGGGTTGATGCTGTCTGGAAGAGCGGCCTATTGTCTGAATAAATGAAACTAGGCGAAGTACCGGAAACAATAAAATTACCTATAACTTCGTTTTCCTGAGCAAAAAAAATTTTTGGAATGATAAAATCACATTAATGCAGACAATGCACTGTGATTGCAGGTTTCAGTTCTCAATATAATGTTCTAGCAGATTAAACTAATCTCAGACATGGTTGCCTTGGGAAAAAGTAGAGGGTAGCATTTGGGAAGGGGTACAAGGAGGGATTCTGGGGTGCTAGAAATATTCCCTTTCTTGGCCAGGCAGGGTGGCTCATGCCTATAATCCCAGCACTTTGAGAGGCTGAAATGAGTGGATCACGAGGTCAGGAGTTCAAGACCAGCCTGGCCAAGATGGTGAAACTCGTCTCTACTAAAAATACAAAAAATTAGTTGGGCATAATGGCATGCACCTATAATCCCTGCTACTTGGGAGGCTGAGGCAGAGAGCTGCTTAAACCCGGGAGGTGGAGGTGGTAGTGAGCCAAGATTGTGCCACTGCACTCCAGCCTGGGCCACAGAGAGAGACTCTGTCTCAAAAAAAAAAAAAAAAAGAAAAGAAAAGAAAAGAAATATTCCTTTTCTTGAGCTCAGTAGTGGTTACACAAGTATGCCTACTTTGGTATAATTTTTTTTTCCAACTGTTTAGGTTCAGGGGGTACATGTGTAAGTCTGTTACATGGATAAGTAAATTGCATGTCACTGAGGTTTGGTGTGCTAATGATCCTGTCACCCAGATAGTGAGCATATACCCAGTAGGTAACTTTCTAACCCTCACTCCCATGCTACCCTCCTCCCTCTCATAGTCCCCAGTGTCTATTGCTCCCATCTTTATGTCCATGAGTATACAATGTGCAGCTCCCACTTATAAGTGAGAAAATGAGGTATTTGGTTTTCTCTTTCTGCATTAATCTGTTTAGGATAACAGCCTCTAGCTGTATCCACGTTGCTGCAAGAGACGTGATTTCATTCTTTATTATGGCTGCGTAGTATTCCATGGTATATATTTACCACATTTTCTTTATCCAGTCCACTGTTGATGAGCTTTTAGATTGATTCCATGTCTTTGCTGTTGCAAATAGTGCTATAATGAACAGATGAGTACATGTGTCTTTTCGGTAGAATGATTTATTTTCCTTTGGGTTTATACCCAGTAATGGGATTGCTGGATTGAGTGGTACTTCTGCTTTAAGTTATTTGAAATCTCCAAACTGCTTTCTACATTAGCTGAACTAATTTACATTCCCACCAATAGCTTCTAAGTGCTCCCTTTTCTCTGCAATCTTGCCAACATCCAGTTTTTTAAAAAATAATAGCCATTCTGACTGGTGTGAGACAGTAGCTCACTGTGGTTTTCATTTGCATTCCTATCATTATTAATGATGTAGAGCATTTTTTCGAATATTGGTTGGCCAAATATATGTCTTCTTTTGAGAAGCATCTGTTCATGTCTTTTGGTCTTTTGCCCACTTCTTAAAGGGATTGTTTCTTGCTTGTTTAATTGTTTAAGTTTCTTACAGATTCTGGATAGACCTTTGTCAAATGCATAGTTTGTGAATATTTTCTCCTATTCTATAGGTTGTCTGTTTATTTTGCTGATAGTTTCTTTTGCTGTGCAGAGGCTATGAAGTTTAATTAGGTCCCATTTGTCAGTTTTTGGTTTTGTTACTATTGCTTTTGGCATCTTCATTATAAAATATTTGCTGGGGCTTATGTCCAGAATGTTATTTCTTAGGTTACCTTGCAGGGTGTTTATAGATGTAGGTCTTACATTGAAGTCTTAATCCACATTAAGTAAATTTTTATATACAGTGAAAGGTAGCGGTTCAGTTTTATTCTTCTGCATATGGCTAGCCAGCTATCTCAGACCATTTATAGAATAGGAAGTAGTCTTTTCCTTATTGCTTGGTATTGTCAACTTTGTTGAAGATCAGATGGCTTTAGACGTGCAGCTTTATTTGGGCTCTCTGTTCCGTTGCATTAGTCTATGTGTCTGCTTTTGTACCAGTACCATGCTGTTTCGGTTTTTGTAGTCTTGTAGTACAGTTTGAAGTCAGGTAGTGTGAAGCCTTCAGCACTGTTCTTTTTGTTTAAAATTGCTTGGGCTAGTCAGGCTCTTTTTTGGTCCTAAATGAATTTTAGAATAGTTTTTTCTAATTCTGTGAAAAATGATGTTGGTAGTCATTTTTCTGATAGAAATAGCTGACAGGAATAGCATTAAATCTATAAATTGCTTTGGGTGGTATGGCCATTTTAATGAGATTGATTCTTCTAATCGATGAGTGTGGTATGTTTTTCCGCTTGTTTGTGTCATCTGTAATTTCTTTCAGCAGTGTTTTGTAGTTCTCCTTGTAGAGATCTTTCACCTTCTTGGTTAGCTGTATTCCAAGATCTTTCATCTTCTTGGTTAGCTGTATTTTACATGTGTGTGTGGCTATTACAAATTGGGTTACATTCCTGATTTGGCTCTCAGCTTGAATATTATTGGTGTATAAAAATGCTACTGGATACACCAATAATACACTGATGTATCCTGAAACTTTACTGAGGTCATTTATCACCTCTAGGAGGCTTTTGGTGGAGTTGTTAGGGTTTTTCCTGGTATAGAATTATATCATCATTGAAAATAGATAATTTGACTTCTTCTTTTCCTATTTGGATGCCTTTTATTTCTTTCTCTTGCCTGATTGCTCTGGTTAGGACTTCCCACTTTGGGATAATTCAAGTTCTCACTTAGGATTTGTGTGGCTTTTTAAATGTGTATTACAGTTCAATAAAAGCTTCATTAAATATATTAAACATAATAAATAAGTGGGCTAAAATAATAATAATGGTTGTTAATTTCCAGAGTATTAACAGTCATTACAGCTTTCTGGCCTGACTCATGAGAAAACAAATCGGATTGTTGAAAATATGAAGACAGGATATCAAAAGTCATTTAGTTGATAATTATGCTGTTAAAAACTTAAGATTACTACTAAATAAAGACAGAAATATAAAAATTGGCATTTAGCTGATGACTGCAATTACACTATATATAGATAATTATACATTTTATGTATATGTATTTTATGAATTAAGTCTGAAAAAGATACAGAAAAATGAATAAAGCTATCATGTTTTCTATTGAATTTAGTAAAAGTAGTGTTCATAAGTAAAAACGGTCTGCTTAAATATGAAGGGTGGGAGAAAGGGGGCAGTTTTCTTCCCTACATTCAGTTTCTCATTTCTTTCTCTCTTATTTTATTGATATAAAACAAATATAAGAGCAATAACATGCATAAATCTCAAGTATACAGCTCAACAAATGTTTACAAAGTAAATATTCCTGTGTAACCAGCATTCAAATCAAGGTACAGAATATCACCAGCATCTCAGAAACTTCCCTTGTGCCTTCTCCTACTCCCCTTCCCCTCCCGAAGGTAACAGTTGGACTTCTATTACCATAGTAAAGTTTGGCTGGCTTTTGAACTTCAAAACATAGAGTATGTGCTGTTTTGTGCCCGGATCCTATCACTCAAAGCTGTATCTGTGAGCGTGTTTCTTATTTTTAGTTGCACTATAAAGATGGGTCATGATGCTACCAGCAAACAAGGCTCAAGGTGCAATGGAAAGAGCAGGGACTTTGCAAGCAGACTGGGCAGGATTTGGGTTCTAGCTCTATTACTGTGCCTTGAGATGAATTTTGAATATCTGAGCTCATCACCTCATCCTTAGAATGAGAAAATAATAGTTACATGGCAGGATTGTAGGGAGGATTATAAAGAATAATATCAATAATAATAAAGCAATTTTTTTGAGATGAAGTCACACTCTGTTGCCCAAGCTGGAGTGCAATGGTGTGATCTCGGCTCACTGCAACCTCCACCTCCCAGGTTCAAGCGACTCTCCTGCCTTAGCCTCCCAAGTAGCTGGGATCACAGGCACATGCCACCATGCCCAGCTAATTTTTGTATTTTTAGTAGAGATGGGGTTTCGACATGTTGGCCAGGCTGGTCTCGAACTCCTGACCTCATGATCTGCCTGCCTTGGCCTCCCAAAGTGCTGGGATTACAGGCATGAGCCACCGTGCCCAACCAATGAAGCAAACCTTTATTGAATATTTTGCATGTGCCAAGTGGTTGCGTAAACTCGACAATGTTTGACTGGCCTTGGTTGTCAGCACAGCTATATGTATGAATCCCAGTCTCTCCTCTTCTCTTCCAAAGTCCAAATTCCAGAAAAGAAATTCAATTGTCTCACCATGGCTCAGGTAGACACCTTTGGAAAAATGATACTATCTAATAGGAAAAGGGAACATTGGCATTTGTGTAGCACTGATCAGGGCACAGGAACCCATGCAAAAGGACTGAGCATGCTCCTGGAGAAGAGGGATTACCCCCAGACCAATTACCCAGAGAGCACACACTGCACTCTCAGGAGCCTGGCCAGAGAAACATGCTACTCCTGCAACTGGATGGCATAGTCTAGCAAAGAAAAACTAGAGTCCAAAGTCCCTGCATATGTGGAGTATCTGGTCTATACAGAGAATCAGCCCGTCACAATGAGGTTTAAGATACAGCAAAAGAAATAACACTTTGACCTAGTAACACACTGAGAAGGTCAACCAGCCTCCAAGCCCAGGGAGTACAACCCAAGATAAGAGAGCCTGTCATGGTCAATTGGGAACACCCATCTTGTTGTCTTAACCATGTCCCCAACCTCATTGGATCCTGAAACAATCACCCCCCTTACCAAAAGTCAGTCAAACCAAACAGTAGCACGTTGCGGTCACTTGAGCAGGTTATTATGATCCCCAGTTTTTAGGTGGAAAAGTTCAGTTAGGAATCAGGAAATGGACCTGCCCCATCTGTGTATAGACCCAGGGTGTCTTACACTGTATGAGTCCTGCCTACATAGTTTTGTTACTTTAAAAGTTGTTTTGAACCAGCTTTGATGTCAGCTGGTCTAACTTGGGTGCCGACTGGATTAGGAAAGGAGGGGTGCGGCCATCAACAAAGGCGCTCCTGCTTTTCTTCTGCTCTTACAGCCCAGCTCCCCTGACCTTTCCGGCACTGCCTTACCCGACTCCCCACATGGTTGAGATCTGTTGTGTCTACCAGTGGTGAAAAGAGCACGCAGGTCATAGAGCAGAACTGCTATTCAGCTTGCAAAAGAGGAAGAAAAGGGCAAAAAGACATACTTAAAGAGGCTCATTTTTGCAGAAGCTGATTATTTCCTCTCAGAATAAGATTATGTAAATGCATTCACTGCAGGGAGGGGGAAGGATGCCCTTTGGAGAATGAAGCTAAACTAATTTAAACTTGATTTGCATTTCTAGTATATCAACTTTGATTTGGAGTGGGGAGGAAGGGAGAAACTGACACACTTACACATCTTAAAGGGGGCGGGACAGAGCTATGCTTGCGAATGCTGATGTGGGGCTCATGGGGTATGCTTCAGGTCACACGAGAGTCAGGCAGATGATATCCCTCCCATCCCCATCCCATCTCGCCATTCTCCTCCCCAGCACCTCTCCATAGGCAGCCAAGCTTTTTTGGCTCCAATGAAGAGTCACAAGAGGCAGCCTAATCCAGTGGACAGAGTGAGGAGATAGCCTCTGGAGACTCCTGTTCTGTGAAATAGGAACTATCTATGGTCCCTGTAAGAATTCCAGGTAGTTGTGTACATAAAGCACCTGGCACAGGTAGACTCTCGAGAAACGTGGTTACTATCGTGCCTCAGCCTCACTCCCCATCTTTATTATTCATCCACCCATCCACCCATTTATTAACTCATTTAACAAACTTTCGTTCATACCACATGGTGGCACAGTAGAGGAGATAGAAGCTCAAAGACAAATAGAATAGGGCACAGCCTCTTCCTGCAAGGGGCACACTCTCAGTAGGGAAGGCTGAGAGCAGACAGTGAACTCCAGGACAAGCAGTGGGTGGGAAGGTGCTGAGTGGCTGTGCACAGGGAACTCTGTAGAAGATGCCATTTGTTTTTATGGGGGGCAGGTAAAAGCTTCATGGAGAAGGGGGTGTTCATGCCTGGAAGAGCAGGATTTCATCAGGCAAAGCTGGGGTTGGGAAGAAATTTGAGGGCGAGGGTGGCGTGGCAGTGGGTAGGCAAGAGCAGGGTTGAACGGGAAGCTGGACTAGCTCCAGAGCCCCCACTGAAGAAGCAAACCAAGGCTTGTCTTTTTCAGATACTGGGGCAAGTGTCGACTGATAGTTCTCACCAGGCAATAGAAGATAGAAAAGCAAAATCACGGTTAAGTAGCAAAGGGTGGAAGACTTAGTATAGCTCCTTCGAGTTAATCTAGCAGTGGAAGACTCTGGGCATGCTTTTGGCCAGGAGACTATCATCCATGCAAAGTTGAGTGAAATCGATTACAGGTAAATCCTGAGGTTCTGGAAGTTGATGGATTCCTGAAAAATCCTACCTTCCAAGTTGTATAAATTAAATGAAATGCAAAATTCACTTGGTACTCTTGTTATTTACAAATAGATAAAGCCTGCAGTGAGTTATTTTCTAAAGCAGACTCAGCTCTTTATTTCTCTGACTTATAAGTTTAGATTTTCATGTAGAATGATAGATCCTTGGGATGGAAAGGGACCCAGTGCTCTATGCTGTCTTGGGGTCTGCAGGTACGGAGGGAAAAATATACTCTTGTGTAGTTTCACACAGATTCAAATGAAACAAATAAAATACGGACTTTTTGGGGAAAATGTTACCTCTACATTTTAAATAGTAAACTGTCAAAATGGTCTAAAAGTATAGGCAATATCTAAAATAAATTATCAGGGAGGACTTATTTTTCCTTCTTAAAAATCTGTTTCTTTTTCATTTCTAATCTTTAGCATAACCTTTACTGTTTTTGGTACAATAACCAAAAGTAGGGTGGCATACGGCAGACTTAAAAGACAAGAAAAGCTGTATCTGATTTGCAGCTGCACTACTTAATATCTCTAGCCTTTATTTCCCCATCTATATAATGGGGGAAACAATCTCCATGTTGTTGGTGGTGCTGTTAACATAACTGGTTGTTGAACAAGCGTGACGCTTCATTGGGCTCAAACACGCTTTAGTTTTTCCACTCACATCCCTTGAAACTTTATTCTTGTGGTGGAGAAGGGGATGGAGAGACAATAGGGGGAAGGGGGTAGCCTCCCAGAGTCTGTGAATGACAAGTACACTGGCCTGTTCTGCTCAGACTTGGGCAGTTGACAGTCTTGAGGTTGCAAACACAGTCACAATCCAGCAATTTAAAAGCTCAGTTCTGGCCAGCCCCGGTGACTTTTACCTAAATTCCCAGCACTTTGGGAGGCAAAAGCAGTAGGATCATTTAAGCCCAGGAGTTCAAGACCAGCCTGGGCAATATAGTGAGACCCTGTCTCTATAAAAAGTAAGTAATAAAAAATTAGCTGAGTGTGGTGGTATGCACCTGTCGTCCCAGCTACTTAGGAGGCTAAGTCGGGAGAACTTGTTTGAGCCTAGGAGGTCAAGGCTGCAGTGAGCCATGATTGTGCCACTGTACTCCAGCCTGGCTGACAGGGCAAAGCCTGGTCTTAAAATATATAAAAGTAAATAAATGAGCAAATAAAAGTCCAGTTCCTTTTAAGGACCCAAACTCTGAACTTGACTTAGCTTAAGCCTTCACACCTCCAAGCTCAGACCTGCTTCAGCAAAGCAGCAGTGGAGAAGAGGTGGTCAGTCTTTCTGCTCTCTAGTCTCTCACTGCCCATTGTCCCCTGACTGGGGCTGCTATTTAGGATCTACCTGGCTAGAAGGAGAGCAGGGGAGGAGAGGTGGAAGTATGGAGATAGGACAGTTCTTGCTTAGTGCTGACTGAACTCTCTGGCCCTGGCTGATGGGAAACGCTGGAGGGATGACATACCAAGGTGTAGGTGAGTCTCCCAAAGCACTCCTCACTAGGCTTGAGGCAGGAAGGTAGCACCCACACTCTCTCCACCAATCTCTCCACCTACCATCATGTTAAACTAGGTAAAGGAGCCAACAGACAAAACAGACTCTTCTTCATTGTCATTGTAAATCGTGCAAAGGGGAGCTCTTGCTCAGTCACCAACCTCAAAAACAGCATACTGGGCTTAATACCTAGATAATGGGTTGATAGTTGCAGTAAACCACTATGGCACAAGTTTACCTATGTAACAAACCTGCACATCCTGCACATGCACTCCAGAACTAAAAATAATAAAGAAAAAATAATCACTCAAAACAAAACAAAAAACTGTAATACTGATGCTTTAGTAGAAACTACAGGCAGTGGCTCACGCCTGTAATCCCCGCACTGTTGGAGGTGGAGGCAGGCAGATCACCTGAGGTCAGGAGTTTGAGACCAGCCTGGCCAACATGGTGAAACCCATCCCCTACTAAAAATACAAAAATTAGCGGGGCATGGTGGTGCATGCCTGTAATTCCAGCTACTCAGGAGGCTGAGGCAGGAGAACTGCTTGAACCTGGGAGGTGGAGGTTGCAGTGAGCTGAGATCATGCCACTGTGCTCCAGGCTGGGCAACAAAGCAAGACTCCATCTCAAAAAAAAAAAGAAAAAAGAAATTTGATGAAAAAGTCTCCTTTTAACATTCCATCACATAAAGATTAGAAATAATAACCTGGCCGGGTGCGGTGGCTCATGCCTATCATCCCAGCACTTTGGGAGGCCAAGGTGGGTGGATCATGAGGTCAGGTGATCGAGACCATCCTGGCCAACATGGTGAAACCCCGTCTCTACTAAAAATACAAAAAAAAAAAAAAAATTAGCTGGGCGTGGTTGGTGCACACCTGTCGTCCTAGCTCCTCGGGAGGGTTCAAGGAGAATTGCTTGAACCCAGGAGGCAGAGATTACAGTGAGCCAAGATGGCACCACTGTACTACAGCCTGGGCAACAGTGTGAGACTCCATCTAAAAAAAAAAAAAAAAAAAAAGAAAGAAATAATAATCCTCAAGTGGTTGGCTGATAGTAGGTGCTCAATAAATTCCTGCTACGGTATTGTCCTTATTAATTTTTTTCTTCCACCTGGCAGGGGAGAGGGGATTTTCCCAATCCCAGCAGATGCCTGTTTAAATGCATCAGGATTCTTTTCTAAAAATGTTCTGCAGTCAACACATTTAGATTTCCTAAAACCCAATTCTTGTTCATTATTCAACATTTTTAGATCTTCCACAAGTAAAACCACATGCTTTAGAACTAAAAACTCCTTTTAAAAAAAAAATCCTCTGGTTGGCACATCCAGTGGTTGTTGGTGATGTGCCAGAATTAGAATTTAAACAGGAGATTCCACTTTGGGTTTGAGGTTTCTTTAAAAAACAATGTCACACTCTCAAGAGTGAATGTAGTTCTTCTATAGGTCCACGTGAAAGTCTAAAATACAAATTTAAAAATTGGTTCAGAAATCTTACTGAGAATCCATTTCCATCAGTTCTTTAAAAAATACGGATGGCATACTAATTCTGTTTCTACCACCCCTGAGTTTGGCAAAGAAAGATTTGGACTATTTCCCAGACAACCAACTGAATCAAAAAGCATGATCCTTCCAGGAAATCTGAGACTACTAATTGCCCGGACTGTGTTTACCTATGTACTATGTACATGTGGTATGTTTGCGTCTTGCCCCTCTAAGACTTTGTGGGTGTTGAGGTCCCCCTGCTGAGAGAGCTGAATGTTTTTTCTACTGGCAATGTCATAAAATCGCAGCTGTTCCCAACCCACTGTGATTTTGCCCACTCCCACGGAAAACAACACCTTTTCCAAAGCTGGAGGTAGCTTTGGTGCTTCAGAGGAAACTGAGGAGCAAACGCTTTCTTCTCATCTGATCATGACCCTTTTGCATACCCACTGAGGGCTTCTTGAGTAACTATTTTAAGTTATTTGGCTCCGAAACCCTCCTTCCTTTGTTAATTCAGCTTCGGTTTCCCATCCCCTTGCCGCACTCCCAATCCCCAGTGGTAGTCACTGCTCCTTGTCATGACAGCCATCAGCCTTCTTGGCCTCTATTGTTTTCACTGCTCTGTCCAGCAATACCTACCGCACCACTAATACCAGAGACAGCTTATTCAACCCCTACAGAGGCCTCACCTTCCCCACACTGCCTACCACTGCAGGCATCAGGCAGAGACTGGGTGCCCCCTTAAGAAGAATGTTACATATACATGATGTTACTAATGCAGCATGAGAGTTTGTACATTGAGAAATGAAAACCCGCTCAATGAGCCTCAGCGGGGTGAATTAAATTACCCCAAGGCACCATGTTCAAAGCCTTCGGACTCAGGCTTCCTGCCTTTATCACAGTTCTATTCATCCTCTGCCTTGCCCTGAACCACTCCTGAACCTCTGAAGAATGGAGGGCATCCCCCACCACTGGAAGTTTGTGTTTCCCTCGAGTTGTTTTTCTCTGGCTATGTGTATCTGTCACTACTGTTCCCAGGGCGACCTCTAGCTGGACTAGGTGTCCCCAGATCCTTCCATCAGAACCCACTCAGAAATTGACCAGCATGGAAGAATGTCCCTAATAATGTTGAATGAAGAAAAATAAGGCAGGCACAAAAAATTATGTGTGGAGTGGTTCCATCCTGTAATACTATTAAATCTTGTCATTTGGTAGGCCTGTGCCCCTCGGCTGTGACCTTCATGAGTATCTTAGCTCCCCCTCCTCCCGCTACCCTGGGTAAAAACAGGAAGGCTAAAGGGGTCTGGAGTTTGGCAAATGCCCTTCCTCCGGTGGAATAGGGGTCTGGTGAAGTCTTTTCTTTCGCTAGCTAGGTCTTTGTTATAGAGGAAAATCCATGAAATTTTCAACATGGTTATTTTCCCTTAGTCCCACCAAAGCCACAGGGGATTCATCATGAGACACTAGGGTTCCTGGAGGTAAAACTCATGAAAATATATCCCCCCGCAATACCATGGCCCCCAGGAATTTATGATTCTTAAGCTAGTCTACACTCAGCCTCCGGAAATTAGTCAGTATCACCATTTAAGGGTTCCTTTCAGCTTATCATTTCAGAGGCTTCTGTTCCAGGTAAGCAAATTTTTGCTGTAACTCTCTGGATTTACCTATCTCTCCAGATTTCAGAGTGGCTATTTGCTTTGTGACCTCAGTTTCCTGGCGAGTCTGATAAAAGGTACTGATTTTCAGTTTGTTTAGCTTTTTTCATGTAAGAACTAGAGTGATGACTTCCAAGCTCTTCCAAACACATGTTGGAGCTAAGACTGGAAATTGTTTATTTTACAAAGAGTTTTATTATTTTAATTAAAAGAATATGTTTTTAAAAATGACATCTCTCATAGGAATCTATCTTTGGTCTTCAAGTGGATGGCTAATATAGTCTTACTTTAGCAAGGAGTTACACCTATAAACCTGATAGGAATTACCAACAGAATTGATCTTTCCCATAATGAGGCATCGTTGCTAAGCCCTGGAGCTGTCTTCTTTCTGCCTTAACTAATAGCCTTCTGCATTCACTTGGCAGCTAGTTCCCTTGACTAAGAACAACCTAGGAGCAAGTGATTCTAGAAATTCCAGAAGTACCACCCCAATCTGCACCTCCTCTTTCTGCACACCCCAACACCTATAATGAAAGGCACAGTCCTTCCTAATACAAGCATAATCATGAGTTCATTTCCAGAGACCCATGGATAAGAAAACTTAGAGACAAATACACACTGAGGTTTATTTGATAGTAGGTATCTTCTTGAAAGCACTCTCTTCTATGTGAGAAGAAGAGCTATGTGGGCACAGAGGACCATAAAGATGGAATGATTCATCATGCTGGGAGAGAAAACTGCAGAAATGTGCAAAGCCTTTCTCCAGCCCCACCCTGCTGCTACCTCTGAAGACTTCACTCCTCTCTCTCCCTGAGATAAACTCAGCCAAGGCCAGCAAAATACTACAGGCTTCACCATGGTGCACAGAGAAAGGTAGTTTAGCAGCACAGAAATTGTACCTATTGTGGGACTTGGTAGTTGCTGTGAAGAATCAAACTTATTCATGCTTTTTAGTTTTGCTATCCTTAACTATAAAATGGAAACAAAACCTCCTACTTGGCCTTTTCTGACACCATCCCGGTGGGGCTGTTGGGGCACCTGTATAGAACTTGGTTAGTGTGGAACTCTAGGCTCCCCACCTGGACTTTGCTGATGAGGTTGGATTTGCAGTTTAGTTTGTGTTGTTCAACTGAAGGAGAAGAGTATTGTCTACGTTTTCTGTCTTGCTAGGCTGCCCCTGTGTGGATAAACCAGGTTTCTCTTGGGGCTTTTAACGTCTCTGCCCATGATATTTCCAAATTGTTGTCTTTATCAGTTCAGCTCTGAGATAAAACAAAGGCAAAACAAAGAAAGCCAAACAAAACAATAACAAAAAGAAGGACTCATCATGGTGTTATTCTTGAGTCCTGAGTCCCTCTCCAGCCTGCCATCTTCTCTCCACCTTCCAGGGTCTTCTATTTGTTTTATATACTATGTCCAGGGTATTTGGTTATACTCAATGGAAAAAAATAGAGAGAAGCACATCTACTCCATTTTCCTGGAAGGAAAACTCTGCCACCTTGTTTTACAACCTGCCTTCAGTGGAATGCCTTTTCATGCAAATTAATATAGCTCATATCATTCTAATGGCTGTATATTATTCCATTACACTGATGCACATCGCTTTGACTAAATCAATTATCTGATTAGACATTAAGAGTCCTCCCTACCCCCAACAGATTTCTTCTACTATGAATAACACTGAAGTGAATAGCCTAGTAGCTAAATATTTATCATATTCTTATTTATTTCCTTAGGCTAAATTTCTGGACACAACACTGCTGTATATGTAGATTTTAAAGCTTCTAGAAAATGCAACCAATTGCTTTTTAGAGATCCAGAAAAATTACAGCAAATTATGCTATACCAGCAACCCTCCGTGCCTTCAATATTATTATTAAAAATCCAGTGAGGTAACAGTGGCATATCACTTTTCAAAAATTACCATTATCTTGTTACTTGTGAGACTCATTTTGAGGGCAATCAATTATGTTAGTATTAAATTCCTAAGCAGTAAGAGAAGTGGTGGGAAAAGCCAAAAATGAAGACTTGAAGGAGTCTCCCAGGTAGACTAGAGACATGGTAGGCATGAGACATCATTGTAATGTGGCAGACAGTGGCCAGGACCTGGGTACCAGGTGAAATCAGAAGCAGAGGACGGGGGAGTTGGAGAGCAGCTCTCATCTAACACCAGGTTTTTTCTGTCATTCAAGAGCTCATTTAATTTTTCTGGAATTCCTGGGCTTATTTCCTAAAGAAGCATCTGTCACCCATCAGAAATGGATAGTTGTTATCAAAATGAATAGATTGAAAGCATTGTTTGTTGTTTCATTAACTATTAGTCTTATGTAGATACAGGAATACAAGCACAAGCATTCATGCACACACACGTGCGCACACACACATGTACTTAGCCCTGGGCTGATTTATTCCTGGTCTTGTGTTCCATGTCACAATTAGTACCAAACTATAATGAGCTCATGTCACAGTTGGACTGCAATGCCAGTCACACAGTTAGTGCAAGATGACAGGGGTTGAGCCTGGTTAGGAGAGAGAGGGATTTCTTCACAGCATTTCTCAGCACCCTCTTAGATTCCACCACTGACTATCTTGCTGTACAACAAGGTAACAGAAACAGCAGTGACTTGCATTTGTTCCCAAAGCATTTCAGTCCAGGTCCCTGAAGTCAGGAACTCTCCAGGTGCTCTACCCACTAATCTGAAGTAGTGACCGTCCTGTATTATTGCTCTATTTCACATTGGCTGAATTGAAATACATTGAATTCCATTTCATCATGTTGAGTTGTCTAAACTCTGAAACAAAGAGAATCTTTACTAGCAATGGTGGGCATCTCAGGATAACTAGTACCCAATCCCTTAAACATGCACTTGTTGCTTGAGGATATTTCATCTCTAAATGTTAAGACCGGTATTTGAAACCAGGCTGAAAAGACTCCAGAACCCTTGCACAGAGGAAGGAACAGATGCCATAAGTTGACCTACTTCACAATCTGCCCATTCACTCATCCTGGGTGAGCACACATGCATTTGGGAATTCCTGAGCTGACAGAGACTTTTGCCAATCAGTCAATCAGTTAGATTTTTTTTTTTAAATAGTCTTTTAAAAACCTATAAAGGCCAGGTGCAGTGGCTCATGCCTGTAATCCCAGCACTTTGGGAGGTCAAGGTGGGTGGATCACCTGAGGTCAGGAGCTCGAGACCAGCCTGACCAACATGGAGAAACCCCATCTCTACTAACTATACAAAAAATTAGCTGGGTGTGGAGGCACACGCCTGTAGTTCCAGTTACTCGGGAGGCTGAGGTAGGAGAATCACTTGAACCCAGGAGGTAGAGGTTGTAGTGAGCTGAGATCATGCCATTGCACTCCAGCCTGGGCAACAAGAGCAAAATTCCATTTCAAAAAAAAAAAGCTATAAAGTCCCAAACAATAATTATTCCAAAGATGTAAGGATAGAACCTCCAAAACTATAATAATCAGGTAAGCTGGATAAGTCATTCAGAAAATACAAATTAATTCAACTGAAAGTCTAAAACAGCTGTACAATACCCTGTTGGTCTTCCTATAATGCATCTCATTTCTAAAGGTAATTAAGTTAATATGTGCTTTTTAAAAGTTTAAATGCAATTATCAAATGGTTGTTTATATCCATACAGGCCAGAAAATGATGACATGGGAGGAAATTTTCCATTGTGTAATAATTTCAGCCTAATGTGCTAATAAGGAGGCTGGGAGGAATTAATTGCTCTGTAGCATGTAAGAGCTTTACAGATGTTATTTCTTGTCTCCTCACCAGACCCCTGAAGGATTGATGCTATTAGTCACATCTTACAGATGACTCGACGGAGCTTGGAAATGTTAAGTGATTTGTTCAGTCAAGCAGCTTTTGGTTTTAATCAGACCATAGGTCCTTGTTTGGGGACAGTCCCAGTTTCTATTGCTATCTCATAATCATTATGAAAAGCAACCCTTTTCATCTTGTAAACGGTTGCCTTGTAGATGACAAATTGTAAGGTCATCCTAGTTGTCAGGGACATCTCTGGCATGAACACAGGCTGCAACAACTCTACAGCCCATGCTTACCATCTCTGTGCTCCACAGCCCTGCAGAGGAATTTCCATCAAACAGGGCCTGACCATGGGGACCCTTACTCAGTAGCTCTAGGAATCACTGTAACACACCCTCCATGTGTTCCTGCTGCTGCTGACTGGAGGACCGTGTTTGGAGACACTCTTCTATACCGTGTTGCCTTGAATATCAGTTCACTAGGGCTGCCATAACAACGCATCACAGACTATGGGGCTTAAACACCAGAGATTTATTTTCTCAAAGCTCTGGAAGTGGGAAGGTCCAGATCAAGGTGTTGGCAGGGCTGGCTTCTTCTGAGGCCTCTGACCTTGGCTTTTAGATGGCCATTTTCCTCCTGTGTCCTCGTGTAGTCTCTTCCCTCTGTGATGTCTGTGCCCACCTTTCCTTTTCTTATAAGGACACCACTCAGATTGGACTAGGGCCTCATTTTAACTTAGTTACCTACCTTAAGGCCTATCTCCAAATATAATCACATTCTGAGGTACCAGGAATTAGGGCTTCAACATACAAATTTGGGTAAGACACAGTTTTTATCCTATAACATTTAAATAGGTGGAGGAAGTAGTAATTGAGGGAAATTATAAAATCCTCTTTTCTGAGAATCTTTAAAAGTAAGCAAAGTCTCATCTGTGAGGAATGATGTAGGTGTGAACTAGGAAATGAAACCTAATAAATTCCATCAGTGCTGCTTGTTTAGAACTGACCAAAGATAATGAAAGAACAGAACCAATGACAAAACACTTGATTATCTCAATCAATGCAGAAAAGGCTTTCAATCAAATTCAGTGCCCCTTCATGTTAAATACTCTCAAACCAGGTATTGAAGGAGCATACTTCAAAATAATAAGAGCCATCTGTGACAAACCCACAGCCAACATCATAGCAAATGGGCAAGAGCTGGAAGCATTCCCCTTGAAAACTGGCACAAGACAAAGATGCCCTCTTACCACTCCTATTAAACATAGTATTGGAAGTCCTGGCCAGAGCAATAAGGAAAGAGAAGGAAATAAAGGGCATCCAAATAGGAAGAGAGGAAGTCAAACTATCCCTGTTTACCGGCAACATGATCCTATATCCAGAAAACCCTATATTCTCAGCCCAAAATCTCATTGAGCTGATAAACAACTTCAGAAAGTCTTAGGACACAAAATCAACCCACAAAAATCATTGGCATTCCTATACACCAATAACAGTTAAGCCAAGAGCCAAATCAGAAATGCAATCCCATTCACAATTGCCACAAAAAGGGTAAAATACCTAGGAATACAGCTAACAAGGGAGGTGAAAGATCTCAACAAGGAGAACTACAAAACACTGCTGAAAGAAATCAGAGATGACGCAAACAAATGGAAAAACATTCCATGCTCGTGGATAGAAAGAATCAGTATCATGAAAATGGTCATACTGCCCAAAGCAATTTATCAATTCTATGCTATTCCTATCAAACTACCAGGGACATTTTTCACAGAACTAGAAAAAAAAACTATTGTAAAATTCATATGGAACCAAAAAAGAGCCTGAATAGCCAAGGCAACCCTAAGCAAAAAGAACAAAGCTGGAGGCACCATGCTACCTGACTTCAAACTACTACAGGGCTACAGTAACCAAACGGGATTGTACCGGTACAAAAACAGACACACAGAGCAATGGAACAGAATAGAGAGCCCAGACGTAAGGCTGTGTACCTACAACTATCTGTTCTTTGACAAAGTTTTAAAGTTTTAATGGCTTTTGAAAATGAGCAAGGAATGCATGTTCATTATAAAAACATAAGCAATAATAAAAATGTATATACTGTACAAATCAATCTTTTTTCTTTTGAAAAAGTGTCTTGCTCTGTCATCCAGGCTGGAGTCCTGTGCTGTGATCATGGCTCACTGCAGCCCCCACCTCCTGGGCTCAAGCAATCCTCCTATTTTAGCCCCCTGAGTAGCTACGACTATAGGCATGAATTACCACACCTGGCTATTTTTATTTTTATTCTTGTAGATACAGGGGTCTCACTATGTTGCCCCTAATCTCAAACTTCTGGGTTTAAGCGACTCTTCAGTTTTGCCTCCAAAAGTGCTGGGATTATAGGGGTGAGACACCATACCCAGCCACAAGCCAATCTTAAAAGATTATGCTCCATGTAATTATTTTTAGTATTCTATTAAATTTAATATTTTATTTAAAATTCTATTTAAAATTAAATTTTCTCCATGTGTGGTTATACTTAATATTCCATATCAACATCCATAGAATAACTAGTTTATTTTTTTAACCAGGTATATATACAACATCATACTCTGCTTCAAGTTTTGTGTCTTTGAGTGTGCCTGTTATGGCTAAGATTATGTCTGGTTGTTCTTTTCACATTTCTGCTGGTGTCAAGGCATTCTATTTGTGTGAATATACAATCAGCCCCACAACCCATATCTGAGGATTCTCAGTCTAAAGAATCAACATTGGAAAATATTTGGAAAAAACAAAAACAAAAAATAACGATGCAACAATAAAAATAATACAAATTTTAAAATACAGCATAACAAATATTTACATAGCATTTCCATTGAATTATGTATTATGAGTAATCTAGAGATGATTTAAAGTATGGAACACTGTGTAGTAGGTTATATGAAAATACTGTACCATTTTATATAAAGGACCTGCGCATACTCAGATTTTGGTTTCTGTTGCGGGGGTCCTGAAACCAATTCCCTCCATGGATTCCAAGGGACAGATGATGTACGTACTATAATGATCCTATATTGGTTGGCTTTAATATTGTTTATAGTTTCTAACCAATATAATCACTATTATAAATACTATTATATAAAAATATTTACCTATATAAATTTGCTCATTTGGCTGAATACTTCTGTACTGGTTCATTTTCACATTGCTATAAAGATTACCACCTAACACTAGGAAGAGGTGTAACTGACTCACAGTTCCACAGGTCTAACAGGAAGCACAGGCAGGAGGCCTCAGGCAACTTACAATCACAGCGGAAGGCGAGGGAGAAGTAAGCTCCTCTTACGCAGCAGCAGGCAAGAGCTAGCCGGGGAAACTGCTATTTATAAAACCATCAGATCTCGCGAGATTTCACTCACTATCACGAGAACGGCACGCCGGAAACCGCCCCTGTGATTCGACCACCTTCCAACAGGTCCCTTCTTCAACACCTGGGGATTATCATTGGGATTACAATTCAAAAGGGGATTTGGGTGGAGACACAGAGCCAAACCATATGAACTTCCATAGGATAAACTCCCAATTACTAAATCCAAGAATTGCTACACCATTACTAAGGTGCAGGGTAAATGCCCCTGATAGTCATAATTTAAGCATACAATTAGAATAAACCTGTGTGGCAGATGCACCTGAATGTGTGTTTCAAGCTAGGGAATCCAGGAGTGGCCAATCCAAAGATTCATTCCTTGTTTATGAGAAACACCTGAGCCTCAACCCATCCCATGGAACATGGGCCATAAGGAAGGATTGAAGCCCTGAGTTTTGGGTTACCTGAAAATTGCCAGGTGGATTTCATTACAGAAAAGCTGTTACGTGAAAATGCTAAAACTACACACAGTTTGCAGGTGGTTGTGTTTTTCCTGCCCAGCCTGCCACAACTGGACTGGATATAAGGTGGATATCTTGTCCAACCCACTGCCACTTGACTCTCTCCTCTGTATGTGAGCCCCTAATAAAACCCTCTGTCTTATTTGCTGGGTTTCTGGCCTCTTGAACCTGGTGCCTTCCCTATTGAGGTTAACAAAAGGTTAATTTTGGTCCGATTTCCAAAATTGCTCGCCCAAAGGCTGTAGCTCTCTTCTCCTACAAGTAGTATATAAGACTCTGTTTATCCATACCTTCCCTGAGGTTAGATGTTATTCTTGTAATCTTTGCCAATATGATAAAAAAGAAAACGTTTGATTTTTTTGGTAAGCCTTTGATTACTGATTAAGGATGGACATGTTGGCTTCTTTTTGAGCACTTGGCTATCTCCGTGCACAGGAAACTTCTTTTCTTTTTTACTCAAACACAGGATTTGAAGTCCCTGAACACCTGGTATAACAGAAAACAGGTTGGGCACCGTGGATCTTGCCTGTAATCCCAGCACTTTGGGAGGCTGAGGTGGGAGGATCACCTGAGGTCAGGAGTTGGAGATAAGCCTGGCCAACATGGCAAAAGCCCAACTCTTCTAAAAATATGAAAATTATCCTGGCGTGGTGGCACATGCCTGTAATTTTAGCTACTTGGGAGGCCGAGGTATGAGAATTGCTTGAACCCTTGGAGGCAGAGGGTGCAGTGAGCCGAGATCACACCACTGCACTCCAGTCTGGGCGACAAAGCGAGGCTCCATCTAAAAATAAATTAATAAATAACAGACAGTGAATCCCTCCCACTCTCCCCAGTGGATTACAGGACCCAGCAATGTCTGGTAGAGTAAATTCTCCTCCCAGCCTGCCTAAGTGACAGCCCATTACTCAAGCTGAGCAGGCGGCACACCTCTCAATAGTGCTGCCCAATCCCAGCTGCTCTTTGAACTAGCAGCTTGTCTGTAATGAGTGATTTTCAACCTTGGCTGCATATCAGAATCACCTGGACTAAACATTTTTATTCTTTAAATGTTTAAGAGTACGTAATCTATTACTCACATGTTTTCAAAACACAGAGGGAGATTCAGTTAAAAGTCTCCCTATTATCTGTGGTCCTCACCTGCTCCATTCCCCTCCCTATAAGCACCTGATGTTACTAATTTCTCATGGATCCTTCCAAAAATATAAACAGATATTTTCAAAATGCTCTTTTTGGGGACCCACGCCAGAATTTCTGAATCAGAATTTCTGGGATGAAGAATCTGGAAACCTGAATTTTTGTAAAAAGCCCACAGTGTGGTTGAATTCTAGTCAGGGTTTAGAGCAACGTCTTGAGTATGCCATTCATTTATGCATTCAACCCACATTTATTCAGCATGTGCTTTTATGTGCCAGACACTGTGCTGGATGCCAGGATGAGCCAAACAGAGTTGCTGGTCTCATGCAGCTTTGATTACAGCATGGGGAGAAAGCAGTAAACAAACTGTGATTGCTGGAAATTGAGAAGTTCTATGATGAAAACTAAAGCAGGATAATGGAAAGTCTTCCAATTGCTTTGATCGCAACTTGAGTCTCCTTCCTTCCCCTTTAACCTTTCTTAGCCTCTCCACTGGAGAGCAGGTGAGAGACAGAAAGCAAAAAGGCAATATTTTCAGGAAATTGGATTATTCCAATAGCCCAAATCCAGGACGAGTTTGAAGCTGGTGCCCAAAGTTCTTCCCATGTGGTGTTTATTTCTCTTAATTAGTGCTGATTGTTGAATTCATAACAGCTTAGAAATAACATTACGAAATTGCAATTTGCTCATTACTCAGAAATAGAATGTCGAATTTCTTCTGTCTCTTCCACAATTCAGTGAAGCCTATGCTAAAGCATGGCAGGGGGTCCTGGAAGCCCACCTGCATCTGAGAACTTGCGGGGAGCAGAGGGTATCTCTTTCAGAGTCAGGACAACACCTAGTGTCTCCCAGAGGGAAAGGCAGCTGGAGGTCCACTTGCCACCGACACTTGAAAGATTCAATTCTACAACATACTAATGTTTCAACATGTGCCAGGCACTGTGTAGTAGGTACCATTATCACCCCATTTAAAAATGAGGAGGAGGCCAGGTGTGGTGGCTCTTACAAAATCCTAACATTCTGGGAGGCCGAGGTGGGTGGATCTCTTGAGGTCAGCAGTTTGAGACCAGCCTGGGCAAAATGGTGAAAGCCCCATCTCTACTAAAAATACAAAACTTAGCTGGGAGTGATGGCAGGTACCTGTAATCCCAGCTACTTGGGAGGCTGAGGCAGGAGAATCACTTGAGCCTGGGAGGCAGAGGTTGCAGTGAGCCAAGGTTGCACCACTGCACTCCAGCCTGGGCAACAGAGCTAGACTCTGTTTCAAAAAAGAAAAAAAAAAAAATTAAGAGGAAACTCAGGCTGTGGGAGGTTAAGTAGCTTAGCCAAATCATCCTGCATTCAGACCTAGGTTTGCTGACATCAGTTTGGTATGCCCCTCCTACCCCTCAAAGTTTTGCATGGAAATTTAAACGAGACAATCTATCCATTATGTTCTCCAGAATGGAAGCTGCCTTGTTGTTTTTAACTGGCTAGACTCAGCTAAATCTGACAGCTACAGACTCACATCCATCACTTTTTTTTTGGAACCTAACTGATGAGAAGAAAGGAAGTAGAGGCGCATAAAACCATGTGACGAAGCCTGGAATCAGCCTGTCTGTTGCAAGCTGGGTCCAGAGTGCCCCATCTGGTACCCGTGGGCCACACTGTGAGAAGTTCCTGAATCAGCCTCCATTGTTAGCACTCAAAAACTTGCTTATTTTCTCCTCCATTTGACCATGAGTCACTGGAGGACTTACTCCTGTTACTATAGCATCAGGCACATAGGAGGTGCTGAATGTGGAATGAATGAGGGCATGACAGAATGAGCTGCCTCCCCTTCCCAGCTTCCTCTTTCAGGCTGGACCCAATCCATGTGTCTTCAGCCGCTATTCATTTTGCCCTTATCCTTGCCAGATGCTGTCCTGGACACTTTGGGTATATTTTCACACTTAATTCTCACACCAGTCACTGGGATAGAAGGTATTAGCCCACTTTACAGACAAGGAAAGTGAGGCCCACAGTGCTTATGTAACGTCTGCACTGTTTGGAAGAAGCTGGGTTAGTTCCAGCAGCTCCAGTTCGGCTCCCTCCTCTTCCTTCCCCATCCACCCTCCCTAAGGCCTCAGCAGACCTACAACCCAAATTCAGCCCCTCCTCTTTGGCTCTGTCCCACTGTTCCAGTTGCTGGTTTCTTCAAAGGGTTGTTTTTGTTTTGGTTTTAGAGATAAGATCTTGCTATACGGTGGCTCAGGCTGAACTCGAGCTCAAGCCAATTCTTCTACCTCTTCCTCCCGAGTAGCTGGAACTACAGGCATGAGCCACATATCCAGCTGGGGCAGTTTCTCTCAGGATCTTAATTCCTAATAACCAATAGATGAAAAACTGGTAGTGTCCCCAGGGCTGCTACTGGGCAATAAGCTTGTGCGCTAACTCTGTTTTGCATACTTTAATATGCAGACAAATCACATGGGGATAATGTTGAAATACACGTTCTGATGCATTGGCCTGGAGCAGGATCCCAGAGTCTGCATTTCCAGCACACTCCCAGGTGAGGAGAAGCTGCTTGACTGTGGACCATACTTAAGTAGTCACAAGGCACTAATTCTCATTAGGCCCTGGCTCAGAAACAAATTTGTTCTGTTCCTCATTGTTATAAATTAAATTGCGTCCCTCCAAAAAGGTTATGTCAAAGTCCTAACCTCCAGGACTCAGAACGTGACCTTATTTGGAAATAAAGTATTTGCAATGTAATTGGCTAAATGGAAATGAGGTCATCCTGGAGTAGCATGGGCCCCTAATTAATTAATAAGACTGGTGTCCTTGAAAGAAGACCTCCAGTATTTTATTGAAGATTTTTGCATGTATGTTCATCATGGATTTTGGCCTGAAGTTTTCTTTTTTTGTTGAGTCTCTGCCGGGTTTTGGTATCAGGATGATATTGATCTCATAAAATGATTTGGGAAGGATTCCGTATTTTTGTGTTGCTTGGAATAGTTTTAGAAGGAGTGGTACCAGCTCTTTTTGGTACGTCTGGTAGAATTCGGCTGTGAACCCACCTGGACCTGGACTTTTTTTGGTTCATAGGCTATTCACCTCCATGTGAAGACAGACATTGGGAGAACCTCATGCAAAGACAGGGGCAGAAATTGGAGTGAAGCATCTACAAGGAAAGGAACATCAAGGTAGCTGCCACCAGAAACTGGTAGAAAGGGATAGAAGACTCTCCCACAGGGAACCAACCCTATCAACACCTTGATGTTGGTCTTCTGCCCTCTAGAACCGTGAGACACTGCCTTTCTGCTGTTTCAAGTCACATGCTTGGTGGTACTTTGTTACAACAGCCACAGGAAACCAACACACATGTGAGCCCTAAGAAAATAAAAATTACCCAATAATGGGAAAGTAAAAATCTACCTGAGGGATTACAGAGATTTGGTCAAAGAATACAAAAGTTTCAGTTACACAGCTCTTGAATAAGTTCAAGAGCTCTATTGTACTATATGGTGATTATAATTAAGAAAAATGTTTTTCATACTTGAAAATTGCGAAGAGGGTAGATTTTAAGTGTCCTTGTCACAAGTAAATGGTATGGGGGTGATGTCTATGCTAATTAGTTCAATTTAGCCATTCCACAATGTGTATATATTTTGAAACATCATGTTGTACACCATAAATATGTATAATTTTTATTTGTCAATTTTAAAATGAGATTTTTTAGAATAAAAAGATATATGTTAAAAATTAAATATAAATTTTAAAATTCTGCCTAGGCATTCATCAGACCAAGCACAGATTAGGCAGAATAAGGTAGTTAAGACAACAGAAAAAGATAAGATGGAGAAGAATGCAGGCACAGATACAGTCAACAGCTGTGTGGATAGGAGACCATATTTCTGTTCAGGATCCACAACATATCATAGCAAACCTTTCTCTGTGACTGCTACTTTCTTACTGACTGACAGACTTTGTGCTCTAAAATCATAGACTATTAGAAATATTACCATCTGAAATCATTTCAGTAAGAATGAGATAATCCCCTCTGGCCTGAAGGGTCCACGTCACTTTGATATAAAAAAGCAGCATCGATTTCCAGCCCCGTTACAGAGTTTCAGATAAGGATTTTCTAGACACAGCATTCCACATCTACCCTCACTTTGTGGTTTCCAAGGAAACAGCAGTCTGCCTCCACTTTCCTGTTCAGAACCGCTGGTCCCTTTATACACAACCTTTATTTGTTTTGTGCTTGTAAAAACTCTGCTTGGTTTCAGCTATCTCTGAACTCCACACTTTTCAGTCTTCCTTTGTTTGGTGAGACGCTCCACAATTCCGCAGTGTGTGATCTCCCTCATTACAATGTGTCAATAAATCTGATTCTGTTGGACTACGTGGTTGTCCCTGCTGGTCTTAGGCTCATTGGACTGGGATGCGCTAATTTTATTTCCAGGGCTTACTATGTAGTAATGGCATCTTACTGTTGGGAACATAAGAAGGACCAGCTGTTAATAACGTGCCTGCAATTCTACCTCTTAGTTCCTTTCTTCTCACCCCCGCCCCCTTTTTCTCCTTTTCACTTCCATCTGGACCTTTATTTTCCTTAGATTTGTTTCTGTTCCAAAATCACTGCACCTCCCATCCCTCCAATCTGGGAAAAGTCATGGGATGACCGGAATTTAAGATCTTCCAGTCACTGGCAGCTTACTTAAGATTTCTTATCTTCCATTTCAATGTGTGTAGAATGGGAATAATAACATCCAGCTCAGCAGGTGGTTGGAAAGATTAAATGAGATAACCCACAAACAGCACTTATCATGAGGACTAGTGCATAGCATGCATCCCATAATATTAGCTGTCATTATGTTGTTAACACGACAGGCCCACAGGAACTGGCTCTGCCCTCTTTTATGCTGTCTTCTTCTACCCGCGTCTGGCCCCACGGTAAGACATTTGACCCTTTCCAGACAGAAAACAAGCCCCACCCCTCAGAGTGTCCTCCACCCCTCAGAGAGTCCCCACACCCCTCAGCCCTGCCTGAAAATGATGCAGCAGAATTTTTCCAAGTAATATTTGGGGGCCGGGGGCAGTGGCTCATGCCTGTAACTCCAGCTCTTTGGGAAGCCAAGGCAGGATAGATCACCTGAGGTCAGGAGTGTGAGACCAGCCAGGCCAATATGGTAAAACCCCATCACTACCAAAAATACAAAAATTCTCCGGCATAGTGGCACACACCTGTAGTCTCAGCTATTCGGGAGGCTGAGCCAAGAGAATCGACTAAACCCAGGAGGCAGGGTTGCAGTGAGCTGAGATTGCGCCACTGCACTCCGGGCTGGGAAACAAAGTGACTTGCCACCTCAAAAAAAAAAAAAAAAAAAAAAAGATTCAGGAATCACCTACATTAGCATCAAATGACAGAACTTGTCAAAAATGCAAATTTCTGGACTATGGAATCAAGTCCTCTAAGCCCAACATGAAGGTAAATACTAAGGGGCCCTTGGGCACAAGCCTGGGAGGGCCTTTGAGACCAAATCACCAAGCCAGAGGACACTCATCGCCCACCATTGTCCATTCCTTCACTTAAACAATATGGCACAAGCCCATCCTGAGCACAGCATTGTACATGACTCAGACACACAGGGAGGTCAAGATAGGTGTGGCCTTATTGTCATGGGGTTTACAGTCCAGTGGAGACGAGAGAGCAATAAACAGTCAAAATACAGGGTTCTGGGTGCAGAGTGTAAGGAGAAGAAATGAGCAGGACTGTGAGAGACAGACAAGGGGCACTCAATTCACATGGTACGAGGGGTCACAAGGCTTCCTGGAGTAAGGAGCTTCTGAGCAGAGTCCTGCAGTCTGAGAGTTACCCAGACAGATGTGGAGAGGCATTCCAGGCAAAGGGAGCAGTCTATGAGAAAGCTAAGGAGAAAGAACAGGTTTGAGGAATTGCACGTGGCTTTGCATGAGGACCACGGAGTGCTAGGGATAAGGGAGGTGAGCCGAGCAGCTGCCCAGCAAGCAGCATCAGATGGGGAAAGGCTTGCAGACCAAGACACATAAAGATCTGGGCTTTAGTCTGTAGAGAAGCTTAAAATGGGGGTGGGGTGATGTGTAAATCTGATTTACATTTTCAAAAGAGCACCCTGCATATTGTAGAAAATGAATTAGAGAGGAGTAAAGACGGGTGCTCTTAGAAGGCTGTTGCATGGTAGAGGAGAGAGATAGTGGATTGCACTACAGTAATGGCAGTGAGGATGGAGAAGAATGCATGGATTTCAGAGCATGTGAAAGCTCTGGCCAGCAGGAATTGATTATTAATGAGACGTCCAGAATGTGTGTGTCTGTGTGTGTGTGTGTGTGTGTGCGTGTGTGTTTTGTTTGGGTGGGATGGTGCTAGCTGCAAGGGCATAAAGCCTGAGTTCATAAAAAGAGTGTACTGTCACAGGGCTTCTAGGGAAAGGGCTGTAGCTCTGCTCGCCTTCGTGCCATGCCTTGTACCCAACAATTGTTGTTTCTTTCTACCTGGACAACAGGTGCCTGAATGTCCTAGGACCTATCATTTTTTTTAGAGATTACAAGGCCATGTAGTAATAATCCATTGCGTGTCTGCCTCCTCTGACTGAGCTGTGAATTTCTTAAGGCAGGGACTGGGGCCAGGAGAAGTACTGATAGAGCACTCACTAAGTTTGGTCTTCAGACCACTGAAACTATAGTCACTTGAGGGTTAGGATTGAACATGCAAATTCTGGAGCCCCAACTCCAGACTTCTAGTAGGGCCCAGGAATCTGCCCGTTACCAACACCCAGGTGCATCTGAAGCTTAAGTAGTTTAAGACTGTGCTTGCTACATGCCAAGAGACATTCCTTTTGGACTATAAAGGAAGATCCCTTGGAGTATAAAGTCAAGAGGATACAGAGTAAAGAGGACAAGCTCTGGAGTCAGTCTAAGACGTAATTCAGAGTTCATTGAATCACAGTGCTCCCATCTCTAGAGTGAGTTACTCTTCCCACTCCTCAAGGATAAGTGGGCTACTGTAACACATGAAGCACCAGATGTGGCACCAGGCACCCACTCAGTCAACATGGGTTGAATAAGCCTGCAAAAGACGGTGACTACAGCATGCAAGCAGATTTGTTTGCATTTTCATCTCAGATTCCTTTTGCTACTTCATAGTCACTGAATACAAGTTTGATTTTAACAGCAGTTACATGCTAATGACAAA
This sequence comes from Sapajus apella, assembly GCF_009761245.1. Lineage (NCBI taxonomy): Eukaryota > Metazoa > Chordata > Mammalia > Primates > Cebidae > Sapajus > Sapajus apella. Next base: position 47,561,149 of record NW_022436943.1, read on the forward strand.
AAGCAGTTTAGTGCTTATTCTCAGAAACCTGAGAATCTACTGGCTCTCTTAAAATGAAAGTCTACGGAGTTGACCACAAGGACATTTCCTTGTCCCCAGAACAAGACTCACCTGAATTAAGTTGCAGTGTAACCTCTTCCAAATGCTGCCCAGACTGAAGAGTGCTTTTGTATTATTCCTTTATCCAACTCTTTCCAACTGACCTTTTTGTAAAATTATTCCTCCATTGTTTCACCATTAAAATTATACCTTCTTAGAATTCCTGCATGCTACTTCTCAGTAGAAAGTGTGGTATATCGGAGGCAGTGGGCTGGGGAGTCCGTTGGGAGGCCTGGGCTGGGAAGCCTGGGTTGGAAAGCCAGCTCCAGCAGTTACTAGCTGAGCAACCCTGAGCAAGTCACTTATCTTTTCTAAGCCTTGATGATAATCTCTGTAAAGTGGGTACAACAATAGTTCCCACACAATAGAGCTATTATAAGGATTACGTTATCCTTGCACAGACCTTAGAATGAAGGTTGGCACTGGGTAAGCATGTAGGTTGGCTGTTTTCAGATGTATTCAGTGGCAAATATGTGCTGGTCCCTGAATCTCTCGGCTTTGTGGTCTTATCCGCTCTTTAACTCCCCTCAGTGAGTCTGTCTCTGTCTCCTAGGTCCAGGGTCTCCTTGTTCAATTCATAATCAAACCTACCTCAAAAAAAAGAAGAGAAAAAAATTTTCCCCACTGGAGTGTTATTAAAGTGTCAACCTCAAATAATGAGATTCAGAAAATATGATGAAGTATTGAGTTTATTTCAGCACAAAGCTTAAGGATAGCCACTCGGGAAACATAGACTCCAAAGGAATGAGGTCATTGCTCCAAGCGGAGAAATTTAGGTTCCATGTACAAAGCAGAGACAGAAAAATTTAGCAGGGTTACAACATTTTCCATGCAAAGTCAGTACATATGACAGTGATTTGATTGGTTACAGCTTGTTACATGCCAAGGAAGTTTCCTTTAATATTCCATAAGGAGGGGTAATGGTCTTGAAAGGTCTTCACTCTGGCACCATTCCATCCTTCCTAATCATTTACAGGAAAGAGCGGAAGTTGCCACTGCATGCTATATGACTCAGGTCACGTGGCCACATTCCTCTCCAGGCTCAACATAATTTAAAGTTCCACCAGCTTTAAGCTTGAATTATTTAATTTCACAATAGAAAGTAGCTTTTCCTCTGACCTTTCCTGGAAGGAGTTGTGATTTCCTAAATTCCAGCCCCAATCTTATCTAAATCCTGCCAAATGTACCTCCATAAATCAGCTAAATTCCTCAATAGGAAGGAAGCTTTTAAAAATAAAAATAAAACAATAGACCCATTGACTGGGCATGATGAACAACAGAAGTAGTAGAAGGAAGTTATGATACTTTGTGGCTCATGCTGGACTAGGGCTAGGCTGTCCTGAGCATCTCCAATTAAAATCAGAGCACTTGGGTAAAGTCTGAGGTCTGTCTCAACAGGATGACAGTACACCAGCTATAGCTGCTCCCTTCTCTGGGGCTCATCTCCTTAGAGCAGTGGTTCTCAGACTGTGCTGTGTGTTGGAATCCCCAGGTTGAAATTACCATGTTGGAAGCCGGGGAGCTTTGAAAAATCTTAATGCCTGCCCAGGCCCCACTTCAGGCCAAATACTTAAGGATTTCTGACTGGAGGGGAGGGGGTAGGTCAGGGATAGGTAGGACTCAAGCATCAGTAATAGCGTTTCAAACTTGAACGTGCACATGAATCGCTTTGTTAAAACTTGTTTTAACGTTTGACACAGATTTGGATTCAATAGGTCTGATTCACATTTCCAACAAGCTCCCAGGTGATGTCTTCACTGCTAGTTTAAGGAGCAGAATTTGGGTATCAAAGTCTTAGATAGTTCCTCCTCCTACCCCTCCTGTACATCAAAATTAGTGCCTGACCCTCACTGGTCCATTTCCTAAGGTTGTAACATCAGAGATGAAGGCCTTCTCATGAGTTTATTTCCAGGACCCAGTCTGAGGAAAGTGAGCCAATTATTATTGATTTATCTGCTTTATCTTATTTAAAGAGAAGATATTTAGAAAAATGAGAACTGAAATTTGTTCTTGCCGTCAGATATTGCTGAGCAATCAAACACCATTATCCTTATACTTATTATTATAGAACTTTCCATTTGGAGCTTCTCCTTTCCTCCAGCTCCCAGTTCCTGTAATAATATTCTTTGAGGACTTGTCCACATGGACCAAAGCCAAATGGTGCAATGGTTCAGGGAAGGCCACTTAGAGCCAAATGGTGTGTGCTTAAATTCTGGCCCTACCTCTTAGTGGCTGTGTGAACATGGACAATTTATTTAACCTCTCTGTGCCTCAGTTTTCCCATGTATAAATTGGAAGTTATAGTAAGTAAATGAACATATCTATAAATAAAGGCTAAATGCTGTCACTAGAACCTTATGTGGATTAACTCTCTTAGTCCTTATAATAATTTTACCAGGTTAACTTATCAACCCATTTTGTAGATGGGTTGAGTACTTTGCCTGATGTCACACAGCCAGCACTTGAGACCAGGTAGCCTGGCTCCAATAGTCATCCCTTTGGGGGTAGTCCATCCCTACCAAGATGGACTATCTCTCACATGTAGCAGCTGGAACTTTGATAGTGGTCTGCTAACTCCCAGCATGGGGCTCCAGAATGGGGTCATTCTTCCATTGTCTGCCATAGTCAGCCACAGTTCCTCAATCCCACAGTCCCCCTGCAGTCTCACATAAAGCCCTAACACCTACACAGCCAGTGTGCAAAGAACATGCTTCACACCCACCTACCAAGGGCTGACAACTGGACCATCTCAGGCAAGGTCTTTAGCATCAGTTCAATTCAATGAATCATCCACATGGCTGTTCACTTTCAGAGCACATTGTAAACACTGCTCTGAGTCAGCCTCCTCTGCTCAGTTTTGAAGGTGCTGAGATGAATACAAACCAGGCCCTGCTCTAGGGAACTCAGGGGGGCCTCTTGGAGGAAACAGATGTGTGAGGATGTTTATGGTAACTCTTAAGAAGTGTTTAAAGGGGAGAATGAGGCTGGGTGTGGTGGCTCATGCCTGTAATCCCAGCACTTTGGGAGGCCAAGGTAGGAGGATCCCCTGAGGTCAGGTGTTCAAGACCAACCTGACCAACATGGAGAAACCCCATCTCTACTAAAAAAAAAAAAAAAAAAAAAAAAAAAAAAAGAGCTGGGCATGGTGGTGCATATCTGTAGTCCCAGCTACTTGGGAGGCTGAGGCAGGAGAATCGCTTGAACCCCGGAAGCAGAGGTTACAGTGAGCCAAGATGGCACCACTGCACTCCAGCTGGGGTGACAGAGTGAGACTCCACCTCAAAAAAAATGAAAAATAAATTAAAAGGGGGAATGAGCAAAAAGAGAAAATCTCTGGCTGGAGACATCAGGGAATGTTTCTAAGAGGTGACATATAAGCTCAAGAATTATCAGGCAAGTTAATAAATGATCAGTTCACCAATAACACTGTGCTTGGTGCTAAAGATACAAGAATATACTGAATCATTTCTGTGTCCTCCTCCAGATCCACTGGCTACTTCTCCCGCCTGCTCTGTGTACCCAGGAAGCTGACCCAGATGGACTACGTTAGCAGGCTGTTTTGCCCGCTGGCTTCAGATTGTGTATGGCCAGGGAGAGGCACCAAGAGGAGATTAGCAGTAGAGGAAGAATGAGGTTGGGTGTTTATTCCCTAGAGCATGGCCCTGCAGGGTTGCCTAGAGTTTACTGCATTTCTGTACCCAAGGCCTTGGCTCCTGTTGGGTGGCCCTGCTACAGCTCTTCCTTTGAATTCTAGATTCCTTCACTTGTTCTTTCAGATCTATAGGGAGGCTTCCTGCAGGGATTAAAAATTCCCCAGATACAGTAAGAAAAAAAAAAAAAAGCTATTATTTATTCAACCAATGCATATTTATTGAACATTGAGATTTCAGACCCATTTAAATGAAATGCTGAACTTGGAAGTTTTAATAATGCTGGGAAAGGGGAAAGGAATAAATCAGAAACAAAGGGGCCATCAAGAAGCACAGGTGAGGGTTAAGAGCTGCAGGGACATCTGTCTGTTCACCTTTCACCTCTCCTCCTTCTTTCCTGTTTGAGTACCTTCCATGTGGATCAGGTGGAACCAAGCACCCTTCACCCTATTCCCACGCTATCCTGAAAGAAGTAGACAAATGACCAGGCTCACCTAATCAGAATATAGCATTCTCCAGGCTACAGAGATGAGTTTACAGAGGACTGTGTCCTATGCAAGGCTAATTAGAATCCCTCAACAAGATCTGATAAAGGGATACAGGGAGAGAGGGGAAGCCAGTATTCAATAACACTAGGTACCAGGTACTATTTTCAAAAGCGTTATTAGATATTTCTTCACAATTTCTTTTCAGAATGGATGTTTACTGTACTCATTTTACAAATGAGAAGACCAAGACTCAGAGAAGTTAATAATCTTGCCCAAAAACACAGAGCTAGAAAATGTCAGAGTCAGGATTCCACAGTTCAAACATTGCCTTTACTCTGTTGTTTGGTATACAATCATTGCCACAAAAGATACACTATTCAGTAATTTGGCAATTACTTTCCTTAAAGTCAAATCAAACCAATTCCCAGCCCACGTCTTGGAACTGGGAAAGCTCACAGAGAAGAGAGGTCTGCAGTAGAGGCAATTCAAGGACTTTAAAATCCAGGTCTCGAGGGGAGGGAAAGTAGGGCAGCAACATGTCCCTGGATCTAGGGACTGTTGGATGACACACAGAGCTGGCTGGTAGATCCCTGGCCAAAGAGTCAGGAGCCTTAAGCCCCATTTTGTGCACTGTGTTCAAGGGACCTAGGATATCCTTCTCAGAGCAGGAATGGAGGAAACAGGGGAGAGAACCAAAGACCTAAAGAATTTCAAGAAAACCTGTCCTCATGCTTCCATCATGCCACTGATCTCAGCCTAAAACATCTTGGGGTGCCAGGAAGTAAGGAAGTCTTTGAAGAATGATGGAAATCTGTCAAAAGAACAGCTTGAAGGGGCCACCGCAGGCCAGATCTGGGACAATTTTAGGATTACAATAAATAGCAATAGTAGTGGATTATTAAACCATATGTAAAGTAAGAACCCATGAGTCCATACTGATGCATGGATAACATGGGAGAAGGAAACTCTCTTTCTTAAATTAGAACACCAACTAATAAATATAGACAGAATGATGGAAATAGGAAACCATCACTTGGCAACTATCATAATAATAATTGATTCAAGCAGTCATTGATATGGCTATTAAAATTAGTGGGTAAAAAATTAATGATTAAGAAGGTATTATATAGCCTCAAAGGCCCTCTGTCAAAAGATAATAATTAATTATAAGGGGGAAAATAGTAACTTTATAGTGGAGAAAATAACATCACCTTAACCAAAGTTAACGTCATCAGTAATGGGAGAAAGGGACATTGTGAACCTCCTGAAATCATTCACTAAAACGAGCACAATGTACTTCTATGATATTCCTGCCAAAAATCCATAACCTGAATCTAATTATCTGAGAAACCCACGTCACACTGAGGGGCATTATGCTAAATGACTCATACTCTTCAAAAATGTCAATGTCATGAATGACAAAGAAAGAACTAGAACTATTTGAGATAAAGGGAGGTCAAAGAGACAAGAAACTGAATACAACACATCATCCAGGACTTACTCTTTCTATAAAAGGGAGTATTGGGACAACTGGTGAGAAGATAGAGAGATGCTAGATAGGAATATGAATAAGACCTATACATTAGATAATAGTGTTCTGTCCATTTTGATTGTCATAAATTGATAATTTTACTGTGATTCTGTAAGAGAATAAGCCTTGTTTTTAGAAAATACATACTAAAACATTAGAGGTAAAAGGATGCCATATTTGCAACTTTCAAACATTTTAGAAATAAAATAATGTTGTGTGTTTGTGTGCATGTTTAGTGAAAGAGAAATTAAATGAAGAAAAAGGCAAATACCTGGGGAATTTGGATAAAGAATATATAAGAATTACTTGTATTATTCTTGCAATTTTGCTACAAGTTTTAGATTAGGTCAAAATTAAAAGATTTTTAAAAATAGAAAGTAAGCATTCAGTAGGGGGATCTGATCTAGAATATTCTATCTGGAAAAGCTTCTCAGGGAAAGTGACTTTGAAGCTAATATCCACTGTCATTGTCTTGGGATCGTCCAGTTATCGCCTACTTTAAAGGCAGGAACTTTGTTGAGCCTACTCATGCTGTGTTTTCAGTTCCCAGTACTGTGCCTCAATAAAGATTGATTGATTGATTGATTAGTTGGTTGGTTGGTTGGTTGCTGGGATGGATAGATAAGACATAATCTGAACGTTCAAAAAATTTATAAGAGAATTCCCTAAAAGGCACAAAAAGATGACAAATGTCATACATCTTAGGAAAAGAATTATAGTCTCTGACCCAACATTTCCATTTTTTAAAAATAATTTCAATTTTTTACAAAAATTAGCTGGGCGTGGTGATGGGCGCCTGTAATCCCAGCTAATTTGGAAGCTGCTGCAGGAGAATCATTTGAACCAAGTGGGCGGAGGTTGCAGTGAGATGAGATTGCATCATTGCACTCCATCCTGGGGAACAAGAGCAAAACTCTGTTTCAAAAAATAATAATTCCTCCAATTTTTATTTGAGATTCAGTGGGTATGTGTACAGGTTTGTTACATAGGTATGTCATGTGATGCTGAGGCTTGGGATACAACTGATCTTATCGCCTAGTGAGCATAGTATCCAACAGTTTTTTAACCCTTTCCGCTCCTTCCAACCCCTCTCTACTAATCCCCAGTGTCTATTGTGGCCATCTTTATGTCCCTGAGTTCCTAATGTTTAGCTACCACTTATAAGTAAGAACATGTGGTATTTGGCTTCCTGTTCCTGCATTAATTTTTTAGAAATTAGCTGCATCTGTGTTGCTGCAAAGGGTATGATTTCATTCTTTATATGGCTGCATAGTATTCCATGTTGCATATGTACCGCATTTTCTTTATTCAATCCATCACTGATGGGAACTTAAGTTGATTCCCTGTCTTCACCGTTGTGAATAGTGCTGTGGCGAACATACAAGTGCATGTATCTTTTGGGTAGAATGATTTATTTTCTTTTGGATATATAACCAGTAATGTGATTGCTGGGTCGAATGGTATTAAGAGTTCTGGTATAAGTTCTTTGAGAAATATATTAACCACTTTCCACAATGACTGGAGTAATTTACATTTCTTCCTCACCAGTATCTGTTGCTGTTGTTGTTGTCACTGCTGTTTGACTTTTTAACAACAGCCATTATTGGCCAGGCACAGTGGCTCACGCCTGTAATCCCAGCACTTTGGGAGGCCAAGGCAGGTGGATCACCTAAAGTTGGGTGCTCAAGACCAGCCTAACCAACATGAAGAAACCCCATCTCTACTAAAAATACAAAATTAGCTGGACGTGATGGCACATGCCAGTAATCCGAGTTATTGAGGAGGCTGAGGCAAGAGAATTACTTGAACCCAGGAAGTGGAGGTTGCGGTGAGCCAATATAGTGCCATTGCACTCCAGCCTGGGCAACAAGAGCAAAAAAATTCCATCTCAGAAAAAAAAAGCCATTCTGATTGGTGTGAGATGGTATCTCATTGCGGTTTTGATTTGCACTTCTCTGATGATTAACAATGTTGAGCATTTCTTCATATGTTTGTTGGCCACTTGAATGTCTTCCTTTAAAAAGTGTCTGTTCATGTCTTTTGCCCACTTTTTAAAGGTGGTGTTTTTTGCTTGTTGAATTATTTAGGTTCCTTACAGGTTTTGGATATTAGACCTTTATCAGATGCATAGTTTGCAAATATTTTCTCCCATTCTGCAGGTTGTCTTTTACTCTGTTGATAGTTTCTTTTGCTGTGCAAAAGCTCTTTAGTTTAATTAAGTCCCACATGTCAATTTTTGGTTTTGTTGCAATTGCTTTTGAGGACTTAGCAATAAATTATTTCCCAATGCCAATGTCCAGAATGGTGTTTTCTACATTTTCTTTTAGAACTCTTATAGTTTGAGGTCTTAAACTATTTAATCTGGCCAGGCACAGTGGCTCATGTCTGTAATCCCAGCATTTTGCGAGGCCAAGGAGGGTGGATCACCTGAGGTCAGGAGTTTGAAGCCAGCCTGGCCAACATGGTGAAAACCTGTCTCTACTAAAAATACAAAAATTAGCCAGACATGCTGGCAGGCACCTGTAATCTCAGCTACTCGGGAGGCTGAGGCAGGAGAACTGCCTGAACCCAGGAGGCAGAGGTTGCAGTGAGCCAAGATCACACCACTGCACTCTAGTCTGGGCGATAGGGTAAGACTCTGGCTCAAAAAAAAATAAAAAATAAAAATAAAATCTTTAATCCATCTTAATTTTTGTACACGGTGAAAGTTAGGGATCTACTTTTTATTCTTCTGCATATGTCTACCCAGAGATCCCAGCACCATTTATGAAATAGAGAGTCCTTTCCCCATTGCTTGTTATTTTTTACTGTGTTGAAGATCAGATGGTTGAAGATACATGGCTTCATCTCTGGCTTCTCTATTCTGTTTAATTAGTCTACGTGTCTATTTTTGTACCAGTACCATGTTGTTTTGGTTACTGTAGTTTAATTTTGGGTAATTTGATGCCTCAGGCTTTATTCTTTTTGCTTAGGATTGCCTTGGATATTCGGTTTTCTTGGTTCCATATGAATTTTAAAACAGTTTATTCTAAGTCTGTGAAAAATGACATCAGTAGTTTGATAGGAATAGTGTTGAATCTGTAAATTGTTTTGGGCAATATGGCCATTTTAATGATATTGATTCTTTCAAGCTATGAGTATGGAATATTTTCCATTTGTTTGTGTCATCTCTGATTTCTTTCAGCAGTGTTTTATCGTTCTCTTGCCTTGATGCTTTGGCCAGGACTTCCAATTCTATTTTTTAGAGTCTATTCTAATATTTCAAAATATTTGGCTAAAAGAATGTTTATTACAACACTTTTTAAAAGAGCACATATTTTAAGTCAATATGATTTCTAATAGTAACAGCTTGACTAACGAACGTTTGGTCCATTTATAATGAAATGGTACCCAGTCATCAAAATTGCCCCCCAGGCAGATGGAACAACATGTGGAAAGGCCTAAAGAAGTATCCTCCAGATTCTGAAGGACTTTTATTTTTTTGAGATGGAGTCCGGCTCTGTGGCCCAGGCTTAAGTTCGGTGGCGTGATCCTGGCTCACTGCAACTTCCACCTCCTGGGTTCAAGTGATTCTTCTGCTTCAGGCTCCTGAGTAGCTGGCACTACAGGTGTGCACCACCACACCTGTCTAATTTTTGTATTTTTAGTGAAGACGGCATTTCACCATGTTGGCCAGGCTGTCTCGCACTCCTGACCTCAGGTGATCCACCTGCCTCAGCCTCCCAAAGTGCTAGGATTACAGACATGAGCCACCGCACCCAGCCTGATATTCCAAAGGATTGTAAAAGACATAACTATAACTTTAAACTCACTTCTGAGAGCAACCAGGAGCTATTGAGGATTTTAAGCAAAGGAGTAACATTGGCTACAAAACATATGTGAGATAGGCCAGAAAGAGGCCTGAGCCAGAGAGACTACTTACAAGCTGTTGCCATTGTCCGTGTGAGAAGCACTGAGCCAAAGGATTGCAACGGAGTAGAGAGAAGTAGATAAATCCCAGAAGTGTTAATATTTAGAACTGCTGAAATTTGCTTACCAATTACATGTGGATGCTAAGGATGTATTAGACACATTATCTTTGCTCTGTGTCCCCCAAATACTTTATAAATGCTCCATTAACACATTGATAGTTTCCATCAGTGTTACCATTGCCTTCCCAGAGTAGAACGAAAACCTACATTTCCCAGCCTCCCTCACAGCTTGGGGACAGAAATCTGCCCGATTCAACTAGCCAAATGCACTACTAGAGAATTCCATCCAGAAGTAACCTATGCAGGAACGCAGGCTAGACAAGGGGCATCCATTTTGCTGGTAGAGGGTGCAGCGAAAGCTGTGTGGTTTCTCATCTCAGGGACAACTGCATGGTTGTAAATAGGACAAATCTGCCTGTGGATCTGGGAGCAGTCCTGGGAGCTTAGCCAACAGCTTGGATGTCTACCCTTCGAATAATTCTGTGAGTGAGAGGAAAAGAGAGACAGAAGAAAAAAGAAGGAAAACATTTTCTTTCAGAAATGGGAATGGACTCTGTTGTCTGTAACTAACAAACTTTGACCAACAAAGAAGTAGAGGGAAGAAACAAAGATTTGTGGCTTGGGCTCCAGAGGAAAGGTGGGGCCACCAGACATACAGTCACTACATACCGTGATTGTGGTAGGCACTGCTGGGAGGAAATGTGGTCTGAAGAAGCAGCTATTACATGTTCACTTACACTGTAATGATTATAGAAATGAGACACAGATGCATGAAAGCTTATGTGTGATCACAGTAGCATTCAAATCCAGGTGAAGACAGAAATACTGGGTAGGGCTTGAACCAAATACAGATGACGCTAGAGTGAGGTTAGGGCTAGTGAGGGAAGGCGTCTGCAGAAGAGTTCCTTGTTTTTCTGTGTGTGATTATTGTATTTGGGAGGGCATTGCTTGGCTCCTGTTACCTACAACTGTCTAAACTAATGGTCATGCTGAGAACAACATCTACTGTCCTGATTTCAGTGGTGGCAGGAACTAGGAATTAGGAACTAGGTAACCCAAAGTTTTAGCAAATCACATTTGTTCTCTGAGCTAGTTTTCTCATCTGAAAAATGAAATGTTGGGATGATAATCACTGCCATTGCATGCTGAGCACTAGACTCACTCATATCAAAATATCTTCCCCAATCCTCATCCACAGCCCTGGATGTCAGCACTACTGTTACTACAGTGAAAATTGCGGGGCCCAGAGAGGTTAAAAAGCCAGCTCCAGGTCACAGGGCTGGTAAGTGATAGAACCAACATATATCCATGTCTGGTTCTTGCTGAAAAGCCTAGCTGATGAGCACTGCTCCCAGTGCCTACCTGTCTGAGAGGGTTTTTAGGTGACAAATAAAGCCACATGTGAAGCAGGTGTTCTGTCATTTGTTAAAGCTGAGATGTACAGCCTAAAAACCTGGCTTCAAGTTCTGGCTCGGATGTTTGTTTACCATATGAATTTAAATAAGTTACTTAATCCCTTTGCCTTTTTTTTTTTTTTTTTTTTTTAAGACAGAGTCTCACTCTGTCACCAGGCTGGAGTGCAGTGGCACAATCTAGGCTCACTGCAACCTCTGCCTCCCAGCTTCAAACGATTCTCCTGCCTCAGCCTCCCAAGTAGCTGGGACTATAGGTGCACACCACTATACCCACCTAATTAGTAGAGACAAGATTTCACCATGTTGGCCAGGCTGGTCTCGATCTCTTGACCTCGTGATCCACCTGTCTTGGCCTCCCAAAGTGCTGGGATTACAGGCATGTGCCACTGCACCCAGCCCTGCCTTTTTTACCATTCATAAAATGACTGTAATATTGACTACAGCTTTGTCTGCCTGCCAGGGTGAGGATACTAATACTAATTATTATAAAACAAGAATGACCACAAAACCAATATTTATATGATACTTAAGTTGCTTCAGGAACTGTTCTAAGCACTTTTCAGAAATGTGAGCTGATGCATGTGACTATAATTTTAAAAACAGAAAGGAGTTTCATTGTTAACTTCAAGTTTTTATAGCCAAATGAAATGTCACAGTCCTGCTGGCTGCTCTGATTTCTAGAGGCTGGATTCATAGGGGACAAATCTTTAAGCGAAAACTCAGTTCTGCCCAGTAATGGCCTCCCTTAACTCCCATCTCTCCAAACAGCAGTGATGACTTCAGAAAGAGAATATGACGCACCCTTTAGGCAGAAACGTAGGATGTTTATTCCTTTGCTCAAGAGGAATCACAGAGGTTCAGTCCATTCTCAACAATGAGGCTTACAGATCTAAAGCTTTGCCCATAATGACCTCAATGCAAAACACAGGGGAATCCACCAGCAATTCTTTCTCTCCTTTCCCAGAATAGATATGACCGCTCAGGCTTTGAGATGCATTGGGTCAGTGTCCTGAATTTCAGAAGCACCGCAAATAATTCTACTCCTCTCCCATCCACTTCAGCTCCCTCTTCTCTTTCCACACCCTAGACCTGACTTTGTGTGTGTGTGTGTGTGTGTCAGAGTCTTGCTCTGGAGTGTGGTGGTACAATCTCAGCTCACTGCAACCTCTGCCTCCTGGGTTCAAGTGATTCTTCTGCCATAGCCTACAGGCATACGCCACTGTGCCCAGCTAGTTTGTGTATTTTTAGTAGAGATGGGCTTCACCATGTTGGCCAGGCTGGTCTTGAACTCCTGACCTCAGGTGATCTGCCCACCTCAGCTTCCCAAAGTGCTAGGATTACAGGTGTGAGCTACCGCGACCAGCCCAAACTGACTTTTCTATCCTGCCTCATAGTACCATAGAATCACAGACAAGTGTCTTCTCCCTTCCTTGGATCATAAAACCTGGCTCTAGGGTGCCTCATTATCTTCCTGGAAAAAACCAGTTTGGAAGATAGGTGAAAAGGACCTTTCCTCCCTGTGGCACTTCCAGCTTGCACATCCCCAGCTCATCAACTGTTGAATTCCTTCCTTCAACAGCATCTCCTCACCCTCAGTCATTTTTGTTCCATCTTTATGATATTGTCCTATTTCTGTACCACTCATACTATTATTTACTCAGGAGTTGACTTTCAATCTAGTCACTTTTTACAGGTTTATGTTTTGTTTTGAGACGGAGCCTTGCTCTGTCACCCTGGTTGGAGTGCAGTAGCATTCTCCGCATCCCAGGTTCAGGCGGTTCTCCTGCCTCAGTCTCCTGAGTAGCATTACAGGCGCCCATCACCACGCCTGGCTAATTTTTTGTATTTTTAGTAGATTCGGGGTTTCACCATGTTGGCCAGACTAGTCTCAAACTCCTGAGCTCAAGTGATCTGCCCCCCTCACCAATCCGGTCACTTTTGACTTAAATTCATATTACAAGGAAACTTTGTATGACAATTATAAATTGCAAACCTGAATTGGGAAGATTTTTGCCTGCTCCTGTAACTCTCTGCAGTAACTGAGGGTAACTCGGAATGATCATCAGGAAAGAGCAATATCATTAGATTCTAACACGCTGCTGTTGCTTGCTGAAGACACTGCCTGAGGGTCTGCTTTCTCTACATATAATTAGAAAGACTGAAAGAAAGTGGAATAGAGAATTGTTGCCTCACTCTGATTGGGTGTTGTTTCATGCCATGCCTTCTGATGTTCTAAAATTATCCTGAGTAGAACCAGCGAGCAAATGCCATACCTTGAAAACAATGGTGTAAAGGGATTAAAGTCCTTCTCTTCTTCAAAGAGATTGACCACAATTTCTTGCCGGGGGTGAGGGAGCATAGAGACCAGATCCTGTCCCTGTCTGTCTCCCGCTGCTCATTCCCACCTCCATCCTTCGATCAGAATGCGAGAGATCTTCCAGACAACTGCTCATTGATTGTTGCCAGCCTCGGGGTCTCTGAGATCTTCTAAGGGAGAAGTTGTAAGCAACCACGGGCCAACAGTATTTATCCTCCATTATCCGTCATCAGAGTAAATGACCCAAGGAAAAGATGATACACACACACACACACACACACACACACACACACACACACACACACATATACACACACCTTCTTCCCCCCTGTTGTTTTGTTTTGTTTTGAGACAGTCTTGTTCTGGCACCCGAGCTGGAGTGCAGTGGTGTGATCTCAGTTCACTGCAACCTCCGCCTCCCCGGTTCAAGTGATTCTCCTGCCTCAGCCTCCCGAGTAGCTGGGATTACAGGTGCGCACCACTATGGCCGGCTAATATTGTATTTTTAGTATAGATGGGGTTCCACCATGTTGGTCAGGCTGATCTCGAACTCCTGACCTCAGGTGATCTACTCACCTCAGCCTCCCAAAGTGCTGAGATTACAGTCGTGAGCCACTGAACCTGGCCCCTTCTTCCTCTTACATTCAGTCTTCGGGGAGATTCCCAGTGTTTTTCTGATTGCTGCTATAAAAAAATCCAGGGACTCTCCTTTCTGGAAAATGCTTGCTCTCTAGAAGAGGCGTGGCCCACTCTAGTCTGGGCCCCTGGACACATTTTCTTACCACCCTTCAGCACACTTTTCCTCTCCACCGGATAGTAAGACGCCAAGTGCTCAGCTGTGGCTATGACCTAGGGAAAGGTCCACGGCATCTACCCAGCCTCCCTTCACCAGGGTCCACCATCTGAGATTCACGGGTCCTGGACAGAAGGCAGCGCTGACATGGCCAGGCCAGGGCACTAGGGCACCATGGGACTAGGCAAAAGCCTCAGGTCTAATAAAGACCTGTGCTGCCTGCCTTGTCCTCTGTGTATCCATTTTCTGGTGGCAGCACAGCTCAGGATTTCCAGATCATGTTCTTCCAAATACTGTCATCAAATCTGGGAAGTGCTGACACATGTAGAATGAAAAAATGTATGGAAGGAAATACACAAAATGTTATCACTCTGGATTTCTATGGGGTACTGGGGAACTTAAGTTTTTACATTTGAAATGAAGTATTTTATAAATATTTGTTTTCCCTAAGTGGTTTAAAATTTTCTTTTCAGTTATCTGTATTTTCTAATTTCTCTATAACCAATTTACATTCCTTTGTAGTTGAAAAAGTTAAATATATATAGCTACTCTAGTCACAAAATGATATGCAGCCTTCCAGCTAGAGCAGGAAGTTTGAAAAAGAAAAACTGGCCAAAAATGTCCAACTTGGTAATTTTAATTTCACATTGTTTTCTATCACATACCCATATCTTATAGTTTCTGTAGATCTGTATCTTATAGTTTCTTTTCAAAAAGGCTACACTATAGTTTCTTTAATCTAGTGCTTTTTGACCTTGAAACCTGTTTTATCAAATAACACCTAAAAACAGCCTATAGAATTGATTGTTCCAACAAACGTGGTTTTGGAAACATGGATCTGGTCCATTTTTCCTTCCCCATTTTTCAGCCAATAGAACTAAGAACAAGAGAGATGAGGGGACTCATTCAGAGAGTCACACACCATGAAGAAACCAAGTTTGAAGTTTGGCTAAGGTCCTCTCGTGCAAGATCAGTGTCAAATCATGCTGGTCATGCACACGCCATTCCCAGAACACAAGCACATTGTAGCTTCTGTGAACAGTGTCCCCTGGAGCTGTGCAGGCCACACCAGTGTGGCTGTACCATACTTACTTCACCCCACTACCAAGGTTGAACAGATGAATTAAGTATTTTCTTTGAAGAAGTAAAATAATATCATAGCTAATTGTTGCAATTATCAAAGTAGCTTTTAAGAAGGTCCTTGGCCAGGCGTGGTGGCTCACACCTGTAATCTCAATACTTTAAGAGGTCAAGGTGGGAGGGTCACTTGAGTCCAGGAGTTCAAGACTAGCCTAAACAATATAGTAAATACATATTTACTCTATATATCTCTATAAAATATATTTTTAAATTAGCCAGGCTTGGTGGGATACACCTATAGTCCTAGATACTCAGGAGGCTGAGGCAGGAGGATCACATGAGCCCAGGAGGTTGAGGCTGCAGTGAGCTGTGCTAGTGCTACTACACTTTAGCCTTGGCAGTAGACCCTGTCTCCAAAAGAGGAAGAAGGTCCTGAGAAGGCAGATATAGTGGCTTTACTCTGTTACAAACTTGGGTTCTCAGTGTAGGATGCTGGCTGTCTGGCTGAGGTATAGTTTGGAGAGTCAGAATACAATATTTCTTTCTTTCTCCCTTTCTTCCTTCCTTCCTCCTTAAAAAAAGACACAGAGTGCCTAAGAAGTGTGCAAAGCACTGTGCTCTAAGACAGACCTCATGGGAGCCATTGTCAAAGCCATTGCTGTTGGCACAGGGTACTCTAACCTGCTGAGGAGTTCCATTTTCAGGACAAATTTCACTGCATTTAATTTTCATTTTCTCACCCACTGCACCAAGTGAGCCCAAACCCCAATGGTAATTAAAATGACAAGTACATTTCCTTCTCTTCTTCCATCTCACCATTCCCCACCCCAAACAGACTCAGTACCCCTGGAAAGCATCCACTTTTTGTCCCACTCTGTCAGCCCAGGCGTGGAAATCTTTCTTTACTTCTCTGAACCAAGAAGCCAGCCTTGCTTCCTCTTCTGTGCCACATTCAAGCCATCAAGTCCCCCTGACACTTCCCTCGAATCCCTCCACTGCTCCTGACATCTTTCTCCTCTACTTCAGGGCAGCCACTGCATCACTGCCACAGCCTCCCCTGACTGTGTCCCCACTCCCTGCCAAAAATGCCTCGGCCTCTCCTGCCTCCCAGCCTCTGCTCTGTCCACCGATGATTCGTGCCCCGCCTCCCTTCTGCCCATAGCTCCTTCCCATCCTTTACCCTTCAGTTTAAGTTGGGATTTTCCTCTATCTCCTTCCTCTTCCTTTTCAAAAATGCTTCCCAGAGTTAGGTTAGTGCAAAAGTCATTGCGGTTTTTGCCACTAAAAGTTTAATTAGGTCCCATTTGTCTATTTTGGCTTTTGTTGCCAATGCTTTTGGTGTTTTAGTCATGAAGTCCTTGCCTATGCCTATGTCCTGAATGGTTTTGTCCAGGTTTTCTTCTAAGATTTTTATGGTGTTAGGTCTTATATTTAAGTCTTTAATCCATCTGGAGTTCATTTTAGTGTAGGATGTCAGGAAGGGGTTCAGTTTCTGCTTTCTGCACATTGCTAGCCAGTTTTCCCAACACCATTTATTAAACAGGGAATCCTTTCCCCATTGCTTGTTTTTGTCAGGTTTGTCAAAGATCAGATGGTTGTAGATGTGTGGCATTGCCTCTGAGGCTTCTGTTCTGTTCCATTGGTCTATATCTCTGTTTTGGTACCAGTACCATGCTGTTTTGATTACTGTAGCCTTGTAGTATAGTTTGAAGTCAGGTAGCATGATGCCTCCAGCTTTGTTCTTTTTGCTTAGAATTGACTTGGCTATGTGGGCTCTCTTTTGGTTCCATATGAAATTTAAGGTGGTTTTATCCAGTTCTGTGAAGAGGGTCATAGGTAGCTTGATGGGGATAGTGTTGAATCTATAAATTACTTTGGGCAGTATGGCCATTTTCATGATAATGATTCTTCCTAACCATGGACATGGAAAGTTTTTCCATCTATTTGTGTCCTCTTTTACTTCCTTGAGCAGTGGTTTGTAGTTCTCCTTGAAGAGGTCCTTTACATCCTTTGTTAGTTGTATTCCTAGGTATTTTATTCACTTTGTAGCAATTGTGAATGGCAGTTCATTCTTGATTTGTCTCTAAGTCTGTTATTGGTATAAAGAAATGCTTGTGGCCGGGCGCGGTGGCTCAAGCCTGTAATCCCAGCACTTTGGGAGGCCGAGGCGGGTGGATCACGAGGTCAAGAGATCGAGACCATCCTGGTCAACATGGTGAAACCCCGTCTCTACTAAAAAAAATACAAAAAATTAGCTGGGCATGGTGGCGCGTGCCTGTAATCCCAGCTACTCAGGAGGCTGAGGCAGGAGAATTGCCTGAACCCAGCAGGCGGAGGTTGCGGTGAGCCAAGGTCGCGCCATTGCACTCCAGCCTGGGTAACATGAGTGAAACTCCGTCTCAAAAAAAAAAAAAAAAAAGAAATGCTTGTGATTTTTGCACATTGATTTTGTATCCTGAGACTTTGCTGAAGCTGCTTATCAGTTTCAGAAGATTTTGGGCTAAGACGATGGGGTCTTCTAAATATACAATCATACCATCTGCAAATAGAGACAATTTGACTTCCTCCTTTCCTAAATGAATACCCTTTATTTCTTTTTCTTGCCTGATTGCTCTGGCTAGAACTTCCAATACTATATTGAATAGGAGTGGTGAGAGAGGACATCCTTGTCTAGTGCCAGATTTCAAAGGGAATGCTTCCAGTTTTTTCTCTGGCTGCCCTTGGCATTTTTGCCTTGATTTCAACCCTAGTGAATCTGATGATTATGTGCCTTGGGGTTGCTCTTCCTGAGGAATATCTTTGTGGTGTTCTCTGTATTTCCTGGACTTGAATATTGGCCTGCCTTGCTAGGTTGGGGAAATTCTCCTGGATAATATCCTGAAGAGTGTTTTCCAGCTTGGATTCATTCTCTCTGTCACATTCAGGTACACCTATCAAACGTAGATTAGGTCTTTTCACATAATCCCATATTTCTTGGAGGTTTTGTTCATTTCTTTTCACTCTTTTTTCTCTAATCTTGCCTTCTCATTTTATTTCATTGAGTTAATCTTCAATCTCTGATATCCTTTCTTCTGCTTGGTCAATTCAGCTACTGAAACTTGTGTATGCTTCGCAAAGTTCTCATGTTGTTATTCTGCTCCATTAAGTCATTTATATTCTTCTCTAAGCTGTTTATTCTCGTTAGCATTTTGTCAAACCTTTTTTCAAGGTACTTAGTTTCTTTGCATTGGGTTAGAACATGTTCTTTTAGCTCAGAGAAGTTTGTTATTACCCACCTTCTGAAGCCTGTTTCTGTCAATTCATCAGACTCATTCTCCATCCAGCTTTCTTCCTTTGCTAGTGATGAGTTGTGATCCCTTGGAGGAGGAGAGGCATTCTGGTTTTGGGTGTTTTCATCCTTTTTGCACTGGTTTCTTCCCATCTTTGCTGATTTATCTACCTGTGGTCTTTGTAGTTGGTGACTTTCAGATGGGGTCTCTGAGTGGACATCCTTTTTATTGATGTTGAAATTATTTCTTTCTGTCTTTTAGTTTTCCTTCTAACAGTCAGGTCCCTCTGCTGTAGGACTGTTGGAGGTCCCCTTCAGACCCTGCTTGCCTGGGGATCACCTGCAGCAGCTACAGAGCAGTAAGGGTTGCTGCCAGTATATTCTTCTGTTATCTTTGTCCCTGAAGGATACCCGCCAGATGTCAGCCTGAGTTCTCCTTTATGAGCTGACTCTTTGGATATACGGGGGTCAGGGAGTTGCTTGAGGAGACGGTCTGTCCCTTATAGGAGCTCAAGTGCTGAGTTGTGAGCTCCGTTGTTTTGTTCAGAGCTGCGGGGCAGGTGCGTTTAAGTCTGCTGCAGCAGAACTCATAACCGCCTTTTTTTCCCAGGTGCTCTGTCCGGGGAAGGTGGGGCTTTATTTATAAGTTCCTGATGTGCTGCTGCCTTTTTTCAGCACTGCCCTCCCCAACAAGGTGATATTCTAGTCACAGCCTGCCAGCAAAGGTGTTGCTGAGCTGCTGTGGGCTCTGCCCAGCTGCTGCGTAAACTTCCTTGCTATTTTGTTTATAGAAGTATAGTTAGAACTGCCTCAGTAATGGCAGCATGCCTTGGTAATGGCGGACTGCCTCAGTAATGGTGGACTGCCTTGGTAATGGCAGACTGCCTCGGTAGTGGTGGACTGCCTTGGTAATGGCAGACGCTCTTCCCCCAACAGAACTGGACCGTCCTGGGTCCAGCTACACTTGCTGCAAAACTCTCAGTCCAGAGCATTTCAGATTGCTGGTCTTTGTGGGGGTGGGACGTGCTGAGGCAGATCACCTGGCTCCCTGTTTTAGCCCTGTTTTTTTCAGTTGAATGGGTGGCTCTGTCTCCCAGGCATTCCAGGCACCAGTTGAAACAGCAACCCAGATTTGTGTGAGTTTTTGTGCGGAGACCTGCTGCGCCAGCTGAAACGGCCATGCTGGAAACTCGTGGTGCTTTTCAGTCCGGGAATCTCCTGGTCTGTGGCAGTAATAACACCCGTGGAAACATGGTGTTCACTCACCCTCTGCATTGTTCTCACTGGGAACTGCACTCCAGAGCTGTTCCTATTCAGCCATCTTGGATCCCTGTTATATTTTTCTTTGTGATTATGTGTTTAATCCTGTGAACTACCTGAAGGCCTAGATAGCATCTACCTTGATTGGCCTCTATAACCTCAGTGCATGACACCACTTCCTGCTTCTGCTTCATTTCTAGTGCTATGCTTTGAGCAAGCTATTTAACTTCTCTTACTGTTTGAAATGTCAAAAGGGACTTCTGAGCCCTACCTCACAAGTTATTTAGAGAATTAAGTCAGGCAGTTTGCAAAGTGCTGAAAAAACACTTGGTGCATAGTAGGTATGAATACCAGTTCCCTTCTCTCTCTTCTTGGTGGGGCCTATATTACTATTAGATGGGATACTTAATGGTAAGCAACAGACACTGAATTTGAGCAAAAACAGAAAAGGGAAGTGAATAGCTGGTGTTTGTAAACTGTAGAAGTACAGCAGAGAGTGAGACCAGGAGCTCAAAGGCCCTCAATGATCCACTTCTCTCTCTCTCCCTCTCATTTTCTCCCTCTTGCACTGAGAGAGAGAGAGAGAGGGAGAGAGAGAGAGAGGGAGAGAGAGAGAAAGATAGAGAGAGAGAGAGAGAGTGTGTGTGTGTGTGTGTGTGTGTATCTTATCTCTGCTTCTCTCTGGCTATCACTTTTATTCATTCAACTGGCCACCTTTTTTTTTTTTTTTTGAGACAGAGTCTCTATCCCCCAGGCTGGAGCGCAGTGGCACACTCTTGTCTCTCTGCAACCTCCACCTCTTGGGTTCAAGCCATTCTCCTGCCTCAGCCTCTTGAATAGCTGGAATTACAGGTGCATGCCACCATGCCTGGCTAATTTTTGTATTTTTAGTAGATATGGGGTTTCATCATCTTGATCAGGCTGGTCTTGAATTCATGACCTCAGGTGACTACCTGTTGGCCTCCCAAAGTGCTGGGATTTCAGGCATGAGCCACCTCAGCTGGCCTCAACTGCTGATCTTTCCAAGACAGGAGACTGGTCTCTACAGCACTTGGCCTTCTCTTATAGCTTCACTTTCCAAGAAAAAAAAAAAAAAAACCTCTCCTTTCCCAAGCTCCATTTACAGGAATCCCAGGAATTGCCCTGACTGTGGTCATTGGCCATTCTCCTGACTATCACTAGGGTCAGAGGAATTCAGAAAGTCAGATATTATTCAGAGGGGGATGGGCTGAGGAACAATACTCCTAAAAGAAGGCAGATGCATTTCCACCGAGGAGCAGATGAGTTCCAGGCAGAGACAACAATGAACATCCACCACGAGAAACCCGATTTAACACAACAGTGGATGCCATGGCACTGTGATAATTACAGTTGCTTCTGCAAGCTGTTTATATGCCTTCCTCCCTGGGTAAATTTCTGGAATCTTGGAAACAGAGACAGTGCCTTTGTCATGGTTGTTTCTCCTATGCTAGCAGAGTTTGGTGTGCACAAGGCTGTGAATAGTGCCTGAATAAATGAATGAACAAAGGTAAGCACCAAAACTTCTGATGATTCTCTTTCCAGCTACAAATTGCTCCTGTGATCTGGGTTTGGGAAAACAGTTACATAAGGGTCCTCAAAGACTCTCCTTAGCTGTTTACATCTTAAATAATCTTGCTGAGACTCACCCATTCTCCTTTGCCTTGCTTGGCTTCTTCTGTGAGTTTCCATGTTCCTATTTACAAATGTCACTTGGGCCCAGTTCTTTGGGCCTCATTCTCTCCTCACTCCCTCCCATCCTTCCTCCTAGGGGCAGAATGCTTTTGTTCACCTGAAATGGCTTTCAGAGGAGGTATAGCTGTTCAATATGTTAAGACTCCCTCCAGCCCCCTGTTAAAGAGGCTGCAGCGATTCCTGGCTTCTCATTTAGCCACACCCCCAGGACAGAGGGTAACCTAGCAGCTTCCCTATTTAATGCATCGAATGATCAACAGGCCAGGCTCCCAGAGTCACAGGCTCCCTCAGTCCTGGGCCTTGTAAATTCCAAGTCCCTGGCCATGGATGAGCCTTGGACTGCTTTCCTCAAGCCCTAGAGATGAAGCCAGTCACCTTCCATATCCTACGTCCATGCAGGGTGCTGAGACACTGATAACTCAGTCCACTTCCTGCCTTGAAAGGCTGAGAAGAAAATTCATTTTACTGCAATGCAGAAGACTCAGACCATAAGTTGCACAGCACAGAAGAGATTAGAATCCTGAAAATGGCCTTTGTACCAGGAAAGACCCTTATTTGACTCTAGAAAACCCTCCAGGGCTCCTTTATCAAGTATCAGCTCATAGAAATAACTAAAGAAAAATCTTTTAAATCATTTATTTATAATCATAGAAATTTTAGAGCTAGAGGAAAATTCAAGGTAATCTTGTCCAAATCCTTAGTTCACAGGAAAGGAAACCAGATCTACAATTACACAATTATACCATCACTGTGGTGTGCAAACTACCTCCAAGACTGTCATCTGAAAATTTCATGTAATTTGCTGTTGGAAAAAGAAAATACATAGAATATTAATGTGAGGCCCTGAGCTACACATACCACGATCATATTTGATCCTCCCAATAGTAAAATGGATATGTTTATTCCATTTTACAAATGAGGAAACAGAAGCACAGAGACATTAAGTGACATGCTGAAGGTCACACAGCTGGTAAATGATGGATTAAGGATTTGAACTCAGACTCATTTGTTTCCAAAGCATCTATTCCAATGAGAATGAAAATGTTGGCCAGGCATGGTGGCTTATACCTGTAATCCCAACACTTTGAGAGGCCAAGGCAAGTGGATCAGGAGTTCGAGACCAGCAAAGCAAAACCCTGTTCTACTAAAAATACAAAAATTAGCCAGGCATGGTGGTGCATGCCTGTGATCCCAGCTACTCAGGAGGCTTAAAAAGGAGAATTTCTTGAACTCTGGAGGTGGAATTTGCAGTGAGCCGAGATGGCGCCACTACTCCAGCCTGCGCAATAGGAACAAGACTCCATCTCAAAAAGAAAAAAAAAAAATGTATTGAATTAATGTTACTGAAATATGGCCAGAAAACCTAGATTCTATTCCTAAATCTACCACTAACAAGTTGTAGAAACTGGGAAATGCCTTTCATTCACTGCGACCTAACTTGTTCCATAAATGGGGAGAACGGAGCTGGGTCAGTGATGGCAATATATGACCACATTCCCATCCAATGCCCAAGACAGATGTAACTATAAGGCCAGGGTACCATTTCTGCCTGAGCTCAAAGTGGGCTAATGCAGAGCTCCATGCAGCCACTCCCAAACGATTGCTATTGGCACAAATAAAATGTATCTGCCACCTCTTGGCCCAACAAGCTCTCAGATCCATTCCAACTCTATTTAATCTGTGAAACTCTGGCCCTGGATTTTGTCATTTCTCTGCAGTGCTGGAAGAAAAATAGGAACTGCTTATCTGTGATTCCACAGAGCAGATTCCTGCCAGATGCAGAGCCCTGCTGTTCTCCTGACCAATCATAGGTTGTGCCCAGAACTTCAGGAGCAAGGGTGCGGGGGGGCTGCCACAAATGACAGGAGGCCAAGATTCCAGTTCATCTTCTTCCTTAACTCTGAGCCACATGAATGGAAAGCTTTCCTTGCTCCTGTCATTACTGGAACATCACATAGTTCTCTTATGAAATGAATCTCTATTGCTGAAGTGGCTTGATATCAACAATAAGGCAGCCAAAGAGGTACATGGAAAAACCCCACTGCCCTCCCATGCTGATTGGCTTACAGGGTGAGAGGGTGATAGATGGCCAGTGAGTCACAGCTATCTCTACAGAAGACATCCAGAAACACCAAGTTAAGTCAAGTTGTTGAGCCTGTGGCAAGCCCAAGACAGGAAGTAACAGAAGAATGGAAAATCAGGACAGCATTGAAATCTGACACTGAGTTGACAAGTTGCCAGCAAATGCCAAGCACAGGGGACAACAGGAAGTGAGCCAACTGCAGAGAGCCGAGCAACTGGCCAGATCATCAGGCTGCCTCTGTCCAGACCTCAGCAGTGCCCGGCCCTTCACATAGCAGGCACAGGTCACTGCACCCTGCCAACAGCCACCATACAGAAAAAAAAAAAAGCAGTCCATTCTTCAAGGTGTCTGTTTGAGTCTACTGTCAAATTACCCCAGATTGTCAGAAAGTGCCTATGGCCCTGGCTTGCCCTGGGAGATGAGTCAGCCCAGCTGTGAAGAAAGCCCTGCCGGACCTGGGAGGCTAACACATGCCAGCCGAGGCAAGAAGGCAGGGACAGCCCTGAAGCCTATGTGGACAAGGAAGCCATTCCCTAACCAAGGCCTGGGACCCCTAACCTGCCTCACTTCGGACGGGGCTGTGTTTCTAGGACTGCCTCATACCCCATTGCAAATCAGGCTACTCAACAGTGATGTTTAGTAACAGAAATCATGAAGATTCGTTAGGTGACTCAGAGAAAAAACAAACAAGCAAACAAACAACAAGCACTCTCTCCAAGAAAGAGAAATTCACAGGAAGGGGCCAATACGTCCAGATCTGCCCTTCCCATTTCTCTAGCTTAGTGGTTCTCAAAGTGTGGTCCCTGGACCAGCTGCAGTGATAGATTTTTGTCATGATACCACTTCAGTAATATTAATTAAATAGATTTCCATTCTTTTAAGACTCAACATAGCTTAGTGAGAAGAGCAGAAGCTCTGAAACTTGTTAGAAATGCCCCATCCCAGACCTCTTGAATCAGAAATACTGGTGTGGGGCCCAGCCATCCGTGGCCTAACCAGCCTTCCAGGCGATTCCGAAGCCTGCTGAAGTTTGAGAACGTCTCCAGCTGAACAAGCCGCCCCTGTGTTCTTGCTCCCCCGACCAGCTTTGTCATGGGAACCTCCCAGGACAATCCGCAGTCAGTGAGCTGATGATCCTAGTCCTCAGCAGCACGTGATAAAAGGATCTGGCCTCAGGACCGTTTCCTCCCTGGGATGTGATGGCAGGTCACTGTGGCTGGGGCATATTAGTGGGCCCGTGAGGAGATATAAAACTCATATTTGGGAGAGGAATGGGAGGGACTGAAAAGCAAGGAAAATGAAGCCCCTCCTTATCTCCTCAATGCTCAGCCACTAGAAACTCATAATGACAGCTATTCATAGCCACCATTTATCTAGAAGCTGCCATGAGCCAGGCACAGTGGGACGCACTTTACCTGTTTCATCTCTCAGCAAATTTTAAGGGAAGTGGCTTTATCCACCCCATTTTACAGAAGAAGAAACTAAGGCTCAGTGAAGTTAGACATCTTGTTGGAGATCTTTGTACGTGTGAGCTGGGACCTGGCCTCACGTCTAAGGGAGCCACCTTGACCACAGCACTGCCTTAATCCAACAACCACCCTCCCTTCCCACCCCCTCAGCTCTTCAAAGGGCTTCATCGTGGGTGATGTGGGGCCAGACTAAGACCAGGAATGTGGACTTTCTTTCACGTAATAGGTGCTTAACAGATGGCATTGCTCTCTCTTTGCCTCTTCCACCCACCGTGGAGTGATTCAGAGCCCAAGTTTTGGGCAGATTGTACCATGCATAGGCTAAATGGGCTCTGAGAGTCAGCGTCTGGCTTCATAAAACAGGAATAATGATATCTGCCCCCCAGGATGTTATGGAGATGCAATGAGCTATATCTATAAAGCACACAGTGTTCCACATTAATAAGCACTGACCAAGTGGTCATTATTATTTTTCCATTGTCAAGCCTAATAAAAGTGTGTGAAGAGACATGTCATTCATTCTCATTCCTACTTTGTGGTTACAGACATAAACTCCAGAGAGGCTGAAGGGCAGACCCAGGCTGACACAACTGGGAGGGTGACGGCCAGGAGAAAAGCCCAGCCACCCAGCCGGCATCTGTTTCCATTCCTCCACGCTACGCTGCCCGGCCTCGCAAGGGCACCCCTGTGTCATGTTGATTCTCTTTGTATTACAGGAACTCACTCCCACTTGTGCATAGTCTAGGAGCTTTGCCCCTAATTGGTGCTGTCACAAGTCTTGTGACAACCTGGGCAATGCTCCCATTAACAGAAATGGTGGGGCACAAGGCACACTCCCACCACAAGCCTCCCATCATTGTGGTAACATCTTTGAACACCTCTCTCCTTCTCCCAAGGAAAACCACAGCCCTGTGAGTGACCAGAGACAACAGAGCAAAGACCTGATTCTCAGTTTCCTGATTCCCTCACACAGCATGTCTTTGTGGAGAGTCTGGGAATCCTGACACTGCCTGGTGGATGGCCCAGGCTGAAGGTCAGAACTGTCCATTTGTCAACTGGGGTGGCTGCTCCTATATGTCTGTGGCTCTGGCTATAACCCTCAGAGGTGTGTGCTGGGCAAACAGAACCAGCTTCTGCCATCCATTGGTGCAAGCTAACATTCACTGCATGCCCACAAGCTGCCATGTGTTGTTCTAGCTGTTTGCTAATGAACAGTAGCAAATGGTTGTAGTGGTTGTAATGGTCAGGCACACTGAATCTAGAGCCAGGCAGCTTTGGATCAAATTGCACTCTTCCTCTTATTGGCAGTGTATCTTTGGCCAAGTTACTTAACCTCTCTGTGCCTCAGTTTTCTGGCCTGTAAAATGGGTGTCCATACCTTCATGAGGCTCTTATGAGCAGCATATGTGTTCTATTTGACTCTTTACATATATGTTCTTATTTGATCTTCTGAAAACATTTTGAAGTAGCTATTGTTATCTCCATTTACATGTGAGAAAACTGAGGCATAGAGCCAAGAGGTACCCTGCCCTAGGTCCCACAGATGGTAGTGATTGTAAAAAATTATATCTAACATTTATGAGACTCTTACTATGTGCCAGGCACAACAAAACAGACTGGCTGCTGCGATTGCCTCTTCTTTACAAATAGTGAAACCTGCGGCGCAGAGAGACTAAATACTCTGCTCAAGATCACACTAGCAAATCAACCAGTTGTGTGGCTTCAGAGTCTGTGCTGTTGTGTGTTTTGCCATGGAACCTCCAGCCCTGACTCTGTCTATAAACACCCTGATATCCACTAATGAGCTGTGGAATCTGTCATTTCATGGGGGTAGGAGGGAAGCTCCTTTTTACCTTGAACTGCTCTTTTTACCCAAGGAAGTGTTACAAGATAAGTCACAATGATCATCAAATAGAGGTCATTCTAACTTTGCAAGGGCTGATCCTCCAATCACAGCAGTTTCTCAGTGGAGGTACTATTGGCGTTGGGATGAGATGTTCTCGCAGTTGTGCAGTGCGTAAACTATCCTGCCCGTTTCAAGATAGTTACTCCTCAACACACACACCCATAGAATGGCGGTGGCTCCCCTAGCCTCTGTGGTACAGCAAAATGCCCCACGCGAATTTTGAATGTTTTCTCAGTGGAGGGGAAGGTTCCGCTCCTGATGAGGACTGTGGAAATAGAGCATCGGCTACTTCTCTCTCTTTTTACAAATTCAGCTCAAACCAAGAATCAGAAGAAATCAGAATCAAACACAGGACAGCCCACAGTGTGAGGCTGAGTGTGATCAAGTACCAAGTGAGTGGTAGTGACAGGAATAGAACCCTAGTAAAGGAGGGACAGCCAGGAACGGCCCTGTGGCAAGGCTCCTCATTGGATGCAGGAGCAGAGGAAGAGGCAAACCAGAGAAGGTAAGATGAAACCCAAATGAGGCCAGTTCATTCCTTTCACTATTCCTTTTGCTGAGAAGGCTAAGGCGAGGGCCTGGAATAGCACAGAACTCCAGGTATGGAAGTCAGAATACCAGGACTGATAAGCTGTGTCACCGTCACCAAGCAATTCACCCTCCCTGCCTCAATTTTCCCAGTGGCCTGGTGGTGATGCCTCCCCAACCCACTTCCCAAGTTGTAAGCCTCAAGTGACATCAGCAATAGGGGGATGCCCAGAACACTATCACTACTATTTTTGTTTCTATCCAAAGCCAGTCTCTGGGCATTAAGTGCTGTTTCCTTTTGGGTATCTGTCACCATCCAAAGAAGAATAAACCACTTGCCAAGCCCACATTCAGTGATGCATTTGTACCCCTGGAAATACCAAGAGAGCACTTCCTTCTCAGGACAATCACTGCCAAGTGCCAAAAACCTCAAGAATGGTGAGCATGGGTTGTCCCAGAGTACAGATGGGACTCACATCACTCAGTGACAGGGCAGGCGGTGGGTGGGGAAACCAGGCTCTGAGTCTTTGCTGTCTGTTCCCTTTGCAAGGAGTGCCAAGGGGAGCTGTAAGCATCATTTAAGGGCACTGTGGTCCAGGGTCACAGGCTTAGGAGCTCTACATTGTGTGTTTGCTTGTTTTTGAGAAAGAAAAGAGAATACCACAAAGACTGAGCATTTATTATGTGCTAGGTGCTGTGCTAGGTGCTTGACATACATTTACCTCATTTAACAGCATCTCGGCAACTTGGCTAGTATTATTCCTGCTTTACAAAGAGGAAGCTCAGAAGTAAAGATTTAAGTAATTTGCCTAAGGTAATTCACATAATAGGTGGGTATGGTGATGAAACAATGCCCCTTCTCAAATGTCCATGTCCCTTATTTATTTATTTATTTATTATTTTTGAGATAGTCTCTCTGTCACTCAGGCTGGAGTGCAGTGGTGCAATCTCAACTCACTGCAACCTCCACCACCTGGGCTCAAGTGATTCTTGTGCCTCAGCCTCCCAAGTAGCTGGGATTACAGACATGCACCACCACGCCTGGCTAATTTCTGTATTTTTTGTAGACACCGGGTTTCACCATGTTAGCCAGGCTGGTCTCGAACTCCTGACCTCAAGTGATCCACCTGCCTCGGCCTCCCAAAGTGCTGGGATTACAGACATGAGCCCACCATGCCCCGCCTTCAAATGTCTATGTTCTTATTCCCAGAGGGCTGTGACTATCTTTGATTCTATGACAAAAGGGAATTAAGATTGCCAATGGAATTAAGGTTGCTAATTAGCTGACCTTAAAATTGGGAGATCCCTGGTTGATCTTCATAGGCCTGATGTACGCAGGAGGGTCCTTAAAAGTGGAAGAGGGAGGGAGGCAGAAGAGGAGAGGCAGAGGGAGATGTACAAGATATAGAAGAATGGTCAGAGAGAGGTAACATCGCTGGCTTTAAAGGTAAGGAAGGAACCATGAGCCAAGGAATACAGGCAGCCTCTGGAAGCTGGACAGAAGGAAACAAGTTCTTCTCTAGCATCTCCAGAAGGAACAGAGCCCTGATGTCACCATGATTTTAGCCCAGTGAGATCTGTGCCAGACTTTTAACCTATATAATTACAAGAATATTAATTTGTATTGTTTTAAGCCACTACATTACTTACGTTGGTAATAATTTGTTATGATGGCAATCGGAAACTTATATACAGTGGGATACCTTGAATTTGACCTTGGGTCCATTACTGAAAATTTGTGCTCCTATTATACCAAATTGACCTGGCTTTGAAACCTGGTTCCATCTGTTAGATATGTGATTTGGGGCCACATTAACAGTGATAGAAAAATGGTTTTTATAGACTTCTTCAGATTTGAGAAGTACTGTATATGATCGTGCTTCCCAAATTTATTTATCTGGTGACCTAAAAGGCTGATATTACCGTGATATTTAAAGCAAGAAATATTCTCCTAGATGGTCCAGGGTACTGTTCAAGCAGCTCAGATTTTAGCTCTTATAACCAATGATGGCGAATACTGAGTGTCAACTTGATTGGACTGAAGGGTGCAAAGTATTGTTCCTGGGTGTTTCCGTGAGGGAGTTGCTAAAGGAGATTAACATTTGAGTCAGTGGACTGGGAGAGGCAGATCCGCCCTCAAGCTGGGTGGGTACCATCTGATCAGCTGCCAGCATGGCTAGGATAGAGGCAGGCAGAGGAATGTGGAAGGACAAGGCTGGCCTGAGTCTTCTGGCCTCCATCTTTCTCCTGTGCTGGAGGCTTCCTGCACTGGAACATTGGACTCCAAATTTTTCAGCTTTTGGACTCTTGGACCTACACCAGTGGTTTGCCAGGGGCTCTTGGGCCTTCAGCCACAAACTAAGGGCTGTGCTGTCAGCTTTCCCACTTTTGAGGTTTTAGGACTTGGAGCGGTTTCCTTGCTCCTCAGCTTGCAGATGGCCTACTACAGGACTTTACCTTGTGATCATGTGAGTCAATACTCCTTAATAAACTCCCTTTCATATATATATCTGTGCTATTAGTCCTGTCCCTCTAGAGAACTCTAATACATAACCCAATTGATGAAGTACACTAGAAGTATCAGTGTTATTAGAATTCATATTGGAAGGCTCTTTGGAAACTGCAGTAAGCCCTCATAGGAGGATCACAGCAGAGGCCCCTGGTTTTAGAATAAAGCCATGTTTCTTAGGCAAATAACAGCTCTCAGCTTGTTCCTGGGCCATGGGAGATATTTAATAGAGTAGTCCCCCCCGCCTTATCAGTAAGGGATACATTCCGAGACCCCCAGTGGATGTCTGAAACTGCAGATAGAACCAAACCGGATATATTTTGTTTCCTTGATCTAATAACCAAGATGGCTGCTAAGTGGCTAACACACAGTAGCGTATACAGCGTAAATATGCTGGACAAATGGAAGGTTCGCGTCCTGAGCGGGATGGAGTAAAACAGCGCATTTCAAACACTACTCAGAATGGAGTGCAATTTAAAACAAATGAGTTGTTTATTTCTGGAATTTTCCATTTAATATTTTCAGATTGCAGTTGTCCATAGGTAACTGAAACTTCAGAACGTAAAGCCACGAGTAAGGGGGAACCGCTGTACCTGGCCATGCGGCACCTTGCTACTTAAGCAGCTCATTACGAACTAAGACATTGCTTCGGAAAGAATATTTCACTAACACCCAGAAACTTCCCTGACGTGTCAGGACCCTCTGACACACACGTCTTGGCAAGTTATAAGTGAACTTGCTTCTTCTGCTCTCCAGACTATCCACCACAATGTGTCATCAATGAAACAGACTCAAAGGATACCCTGCATAATGATGGGATGGAAACGTCTCCTATGTACTAAGTTATGACAGAGCCAGAGTTGACATAACTTTGAAGCAAAATAGTGAAGATGTACTGTTGTCTCCTCTAGATAAAAGCAAACTGCTTCTTGTTTTGTCTTATTGGGATAGCTGAAAAAGCATTTTGAAAATTAATAGTTGTATATTAGGACCACAGGCTTTTGAGGTTTTGGGACATTGCCAATTTGCTTCAATAAAGAAATCACATCTTGGATCAGCAACTGCAATAGAAGTCTCTTCCTGATTAAGCTTTTGATAGTCCACTGCTATTTTTCAACCTCCAAGTATCTTTCTGTACCAACTAAATATAGTGATATACAGAAATAACTAGTCATGTATATTTCAAGTCTTTAGTGATGCCACAAATTTCTGCAGTTCCCTCAGGAAAGGGTGGCTGTTCTTGATCTACTTTTCTGGAAGGGAGGGGAAGCTTTCATTTTATCTCTTCTGTAATAATAGCCTTTATTTATGGGTCCCAGAGGCAATATGGAATTCTACTATGGAATTCTACCAAGCTGAGCCTATATATTTCCATCAGACACTACAGGACTAGAGAAATAACCATGCGGTGAGTTCAAGGCTCTAGTAAGTCAATTGTGAGGCAGCCTACAATAAAAGTTGAGTTGATCACCTGACACTGGGGATTAGTTATCTATAGCTACGTGTCAAGTTACTCAAAACTTAGTAACTGAGAACAGCACTTATCATCTCACAGCGTTCAGGAATGCCGGAGTAGCGTGGCTGCGTGGTCCTGGCTGAGCATCCCTCCCAGCCCACAGTCATCTCAAGGCTTCCCTGAGAGATGATCCACCTCTGAACTCTGTCACATGGTCACTGGCAGGCTGTGGTTCTTTGTTACGTGGGCCTTTTTATGCCTCACAACATGGGAGCTTTCTTCCCCCAGCCAAGCAATCCAAGAGAATGTGAGAGAGAACCCAAGGTCCAAAAATAACATCTTTTTATAACCCAATTTGGAAGTGACATTCCCTAAGTCCTGCCATGTTTCATTTACTAGACCAAATAAACCCAGCCCACATTCAAGAAGAGGGGATTCCACAAGGGTGTGGATACAGCAGGCACGGATTACTGCCGTGCATTTTAGAGGCTGGCATTACCTGATTATTGGCCCACAGTAGTGTGCTAAGTCCCCACAAATTAGTGATAGCTCAAAAATGGTGTCACAACCCTAAAAAAATCTGTGTAACTTCTTTCCTTAGAATAAAATTTCCCTGGTAAATGACCGCAGGACCCTTTCAGAAGGCCAGAGGGAAGATGTGCTTACCCTTTTGGAGGGTCTTCCTCAGGGTACCCAATCTCCCACTCATTCTAAGTGTTCTTGGTTCTCTAGCTTTGTGCACTGACCCTATTCTCTTTTGACGACTCGATGACTCAAGTATGAGCTCTAGTTCCCAGAAAAGGAGAGTTTTTTGTTGTTGTTTCAGACAGGGGTCGCACTCTGTCACCCAGCCTGGGGTGCAGCAGCGTGATCTCAGCTCACTGCAACCTGCACCTCCCATGCCTCAGCCACCCAAGTAGCTGGGATTACAGGTGCCTGCCACCATGCCTGCCTAATTTTTGTATTTTTAGTAGATATGGAGTTTCATCATGTTGGCCAAGATAGTCTCGAACTCCTAGCCTCAAGTGATCTGCCTACCTCGGCCTCCCAAAGCGCTGGGATTATAAGCAGAAAAGGAGAGTTTTAAAATTTGTTTGGGTTTTTGTTTTGTTTTGTTTTGTGTTTCCGTTTTAAGGTTTCAAGTAGAACCTTAGTGATTTGCCCATCTATTTTCACCCGTGGAACTCCATGGATAAATTCACCACAACCAAAGCCCAGACCACTGCGACTGCCACCACTGCACGGCTGCCTACTCTGGTTGCCATACATATTGTCTCTGGTGGTTGAGTGAAGCTTACCCAGATCCTCGGTGACATCAAGGAGGCCATTCAACTTCAGTGTCTTCTATCATTATCCTTGGTTTTCACAAATAGCCCCTCCAGCATTTTTCAATGATTCTGGTTCTTTCTTTGCCAATGTATTACTCAAGTCTTGCAGAAAGGAGTTTCTTTTTTTAGTTCTCTCAGATAATAAGTTTAGGGAGTAGTTAGGTAGTTTTTATGTAATACTCCAACATTTTTCTGTCTATAATTTTAATTTCTCATTTAATTTATTTCTCTAGGTTATCCTGGGAGATTTTCAGTATCTAAACTTCATTTTCCAGGGGCCACCTTTGGGACACCTGAAGTCAACCAACTAACCAATTATCTAGAATCAGCCAAAGATGCTCAAGTGAGCACATCGACCCAAGCACTGTCAACCAGACTTCTCTCTTTCTGCCTTGGTTCCTAACAAGTGGGTTTTGACGGCTATAGTGTGTTTCTCAAATGGCATGTTAAGTGGCGGTTTTCCATATTAAAGCAGAGGAGTTGAGCTCAGAAATGAAATTCTTCTCTGACTTTCCAAGCTCAGTGTTCCTGACTTACGCGCTGCACCTGCTTTCAGATCTCCAGGAAACAAGGAACAGGAAATGGAAGAACACGGAGTTCACGGGCTCACACTGCAGCCTCAGCTCTTCCTTGAAGGGTCTTGGAATAGTGACTCAACCTCTTTGGATTTCAGTATCTTTAACTGTACTAAGAAGAGATTGAATTAAAGGGTCTCTACTATTCCCTTTGCCCGTTACAATATGGACCTCTAGCATAATTCTCCAGGATATCAAGCCCTAAAACCTAAACCTGCTTTCCGTCTATCCACTATTTATTTGGAAGCTAGTGATCCCTTCCCAGGCCCAGTATCTTAGCTAATTAGCCATTTACCCATCACATTGCATCAGTATATCTGGTATTTTTAAGCACAGATAATATTAGAACCTCCTCTTCCCCAAGGAGTCTAAAGATACCCCAGAATGTGGTAACTTTTCATCAGAAAGGAAAAGAAATTAAAATAGAGCAATCCATACCCTAAGAATCTATTTTAACATTTTCTACCATACCATCTATGTTAACATTTTTGACACCTGTTGAACACCAACTATATGTTAGGTCTTTGGACACTTCATATACTTCACCTTATTTATTTTCACTACATGACTCTGGAGATGAGTATTCTCCTCCATTTCATGGATGAGAACACTGAGGCTCAGAGAGGTTAGGCTGGCTTGCCCAAGATTAAAACACTGGTGGGTGGTGTAGGTAGAATTCTAACCCAGTCTACTTGGCCCCAAAGCTAATGCTCATTACACTGCCTCCATATCATACAAACACTTGGTGTTTTTCTCTGTTTCCAGGGTCTTTTGTTTACATCAATTATTCAAGATTTGACCACACTCACCCCTGTCTTACATCCATTTTCTTCAGATCTGTCTCAACTAAGGTTCTATCAGTTAAATAACTGACCTTTGCCAGGGAACTTTTTACATCTTATTTGTCTCTCTATTCCTTCCCCCACCCCCAGACCTAGCTTCCAGCAGTTGTACAATATATGCTTGCTAATTAACATACATCCGTATTCCAAAAATATCCTCCGCAATGAATACCATGCTGATGGCTTTTGTTGAAAGAAGGCTTTCCAAAACATCATTTAAGAAAGAAAATTGGCACTCACCATACTGCCCATTATGACCATCGTCAGCTAAGCTTTCTTTTTTTTCCTGCCCCAATTTAAAAAGTAAAGTCTGATTTATTCAAATGGCTCACATTTCTGAAGCTATTACTATTTCTAGAGTTATGGCCAAACTGCTCCCTGGGCACAGGAAGGTAAAGTATGATTGACACTTAGATTCATCTGCCATGGGGCTGCTTGTTATGCTCATGAGTACAGTCACAATTAATGTCCCTGAGGTTCTCCTATGGGCTCTGGAGTCATGCCGATTCTAATCCAGATTACCCCAGATTCCTAAGGAGTTCTGAAATGCTGGGAAAAAACAAAGGACCAAGCAACAAAGTAGACCCTTGGCTGTCATGCCCTTTCTTTGTCCAGAGACCTGCCATTTTGTCTTCTGGACACCTTTGTTTGGCTGATATTGGGATAGACCTATAATGTGGCTGCTCATTGGTTCATTGCCAGCCAAGAGAGTGGTCTCTGGGGTGAGGTGCAGGGCTTTATCTGAGACTTAGAATTTGGACATTTTTCTACCAAGAAGGGCCAATATTTGCCTTCTCTAACATAAGGGCAATGTTGGATCAGGAAATGTCTGCAGATTCAGATGCCAATGCCTACACTCCTACTAGCACATAATCAAATCTGTATTGCTTCCCTAGTGAAAATTTTTATCAGACACATCTTGTCTGGATCATTCAATAAATCCCAGATTCAGGGCCAAAAAAACCTCTACCATTCCTATACTTACATGCTGCAGTAATATGGTGCAACTTCCAAGCCATAACCCATTCTGTTTGTCCAACTTTCAAAACATAACCTGAACCTTCCTCTTCTCCCCACGCCCAGCACCACCATCCTGTCCAGGCCACCACTGCTGCTCAGCTAAATCACTAAGAAGTGGTTTTTCATTTCCCAAGTGGTGTTTCAGGATTGATCCCTGACATACCAATCAGAATGGTCTTTAAAGGGTAAAAACCAGACTCCTTTGCTTAAACCTTCAAGTGGATTCCACTGCATTTAAATAAAATATGATCTTGCCATGGTCTGAAAAGTCCTAGACTTCTGGCCTGTGCCTCCCCAACTGATCTCATCTCATCTCCTACCATTCCCTGCCCCAGACCCACGGGCTTTCCTGTATCCCTGGAACAGGGCAAATGTGTTCCCACTTACAGCCCTTTGCACTTGCTCTTCCCTCTGCCTAGAACACACTTGTCCCAGCTCTTTCAATGCTTGGCTTCTTACCCTTCAGGCTCACATGTCATTCTCTCTGTTGCTTCCCTGAAACCCCTTCCTTTGAGCAACCCTCTCTGCCCCCATCATACTTTGTCAAATCACCCTGATGTATTTCCTTCACAGTACTTATGACCATCTGAAATGATTCTATTTATTATTTATTTACTTTAAAAAAAAAACTCTAAAATATGAGTTTCTGTCCTTTTGGATCATGGCCCTTTCTCCAGAGTCTACCATAGGATCTTGCACATAGTAGGTGCTCGATAAAACATAAATTTGTATTGAATGAATGAATGAACCATAAATGTTCAATGTATAATAGCAATACCAAGGAGAAAGCTGTTAAATATGTATGTGGTATAGAAAGACTTCATGGAAGAGGTAATCTTTGTTCTGAGTCTTGAAGCATGAGAGGTTTCCCATTAGGTGCACAGGATGGGAAAGGATGTGGGGTGGAGAACAGACACATAACTACAATACCACTGAGTCTCATGACTCAGGTCTATAATGTCCTATGAGAGCACAGAATAAGCAATGACTAAAAGAGGTCAGGGTTTCAAGAAGGAAATGATGCTTGAACCGAGTTAAAAAGACTTTACCAGGTTAAGATAAGGAAGAGGCTAAGATCATATTTCTGCAGAGTAAGCAACTCTAGACGAGGCACAGAGTCATGAAAGAGAATGGTGAGAAGGAGGCTGGAGGGAAGGGGTGCTAGGATTAGATCATCAAGGGCCTGGCTTGCCTGCTAAAGAATTTGGATATTTTTTCTGTTTAAAAAATACAGAAAATAGAAGTATTTTAGCATTCTGTGGAAAATAAGCATGTAAGCACTATGACTAACCAACAATGTGACCTCCATATATACAATAAAGATGAGTCAGGGAGACTTAAAAATATCTAAATGGAGCACGTATATTTATATAATTATAGATGTACATCCAAACATTGTTATTTTTGGTAGATCAAAAGGTTTTATGCATGAGCAGATTTGCTTGCTAGAAAGTTCATTCTAATGATACGAGATGGACTTCTCCAACTATCTACGGTGAAAGATAGTTTTTACCACATATTATATTTCCAATCTATTATAATTTCCAATCTATTGTGATTAATACTTTTATAAAACACAACAAAAAATGTCATGGTAATGTCAAATTGCTGTAAGCGTTCCTAAGCACTTACTCTTGGACTCTGTACCTCCTCCCAGTTGGGTAAGAAATATTTGGTGTGCAAGCCCTGATCTGCGGACCCCACTTTGAAGCACATTGCACTAGAGTACGAGCTGTCAGTGAGTTCATGGAGACCGTCTAGAAAGGTCCAGGCAGATGGTGGTCTCGGCACCTATTATCCTCTATTAATGCTTTCTTGTCCCCTACGGGCCGCTACCTCTCCGTGACCCGTCTGCCACTGAGAGTGTGAATTTATCAACAAACTCACTAAATACTTGTTCAACTGAAGAATGGCCTTCTCCCAGAGGAAATGGTGTACTCCGGCAAAAATGCCTGTTAATTTTCAATAGCCACTGCCAGTTAGCCCTTCATTAGGTTGAGAAGGGCTACTTTGGAGACATTTTGACTTGGAATTCAGCATGCACCCTTTGAGCTAACAAAAATAACAAAGAAAAATGTGTTTTGAATTTACATATGTAACTGTATGCAATGTGTTTCATTCAGACATTTGCAAGACATCCTTTTGTACATGTCAGGGTCACACGTATCAGCCTTCTGTTGCTGCTCTGAGCCCTTTATCTGCGCATTCCTCCCTCTCCCTGTGAGCCTTCATCATATCTCCCTGGTATATTTCCTTCATAGTACTTGCCAGTTCCATCATAGTGTTTGTTTATTTTGCCTAGTGTGGTAAAAATAGTATGGATTGTGGGATTCTAGTTTTGCCGTTTACTAATCGGAAGGTACGGGCAAGTAAGGTAACCTCACTTTGATGAGCTTCAGTTTCTTTATTTGAAAAGATGTGACAAGGCTGAACATGGTGGCTCATGCCTGTAATCTCAGTACTTTGGGAGGCCAAGGCGGGTGGATCATTTAAGGTTAGGAATTTGAGACCAGCCTGGCCAACATAGAGAAACCCGATCTCTACTAAAAACACAAAAATTAGCCAGGCATGGTGGCACGTGCCTGTAGTGCCAGCTACTTGGGAGGCTGAGGCACAAGAATTGCTTGAACCCAGGAGGCAGAGGTTGCAGTGAGCCAAGATCATGCCGTTGCACTCCAGCCTGGGCAACAGAGACTCTGTCTCAAAAAAAAAAAAAAAAAAAAAAAGAAAGAAAGAAAGAAAAGAAAAGAAAGCTGTGAGAAATAATACTTTTATTCCAGGATTGTTTTGAAGACTAAGTTAAATACCCTATGCAAAAACACCCAGCATACAGAAGGTGCTGAATAAATGTTGTCCCTTTGCCTTATTAGTTTTGTTCCTGGTGAGTACCCTTAGCTATGGGCTATGGGAAAAGATCAGGGTCTTAGAAAGCCTTTTAATAGCCCACAATAATGAATAAGAATTACTGCTGGAGTCTGTCCTCCATCTATTTCTGCTACACACAATGCAACAGGTTTCTGATCCCAAATGATGAATTGCACATGCTGGGTCCCCAGTGGAGCCCACCCCTATTTGCTCCTGAAACAATTGGTATAATAACACCAGAGATCTGAAATCTCGTGACGCTCAGCCTGCCCAGGCTGTCCCTAACTACGTTAAATTGAGCTTGGTGTAGCAGAGGTCTCTGCTTGCTTTTTCCTTTCCTTTGAGCTTGCACTGGCTTCAAGAGCTGAGTTTATAGACCTTAGCAAATATATAAGATCAAAAAGAAACTGGTCCCTGAGGAGAAAATGAAAATTGTCTCCAAGTTCATAAGATAATGCAATGGCAGTGACTTGACAAGCTGGGCCTTCCTTCCCAGGGATCTGGACAGACTCACCTTAGACTGTCTTAGAAGACCCACCAGATAGGTACCAGCCTCTGATGTCTACACTGCGTGAAACATTGCTTCACACTTCCTTGCCAGTCTAGGCAGAAGGTACAGTTAGTCAGAACCACCATGAAACAGTCTTTGGCTCTGAATGGTGACCAAGAGAATTTCTGAGCCCCCAAAACCCTTTTATCCCCTCCACATCTGCCAAGCCCTGCCCTTCCCATGGCAGGTTTGAGGGTAGCTCACACATTCTCCTGTGCAGCTGCTAAAGTGCCCCCAGATCCCCCAGGAAGCCTGGACCTCTGTCTACCAGCAGCTGGTGCCCTCTGCTCTGCTCTTTTCCCCTTACTCCTCTTCTCAATGAAACGGGCTATCCTTGGTGTAATTCTGAAGGTTACTGATGATACTCAACAGAATCAGACAGACCCTGGGTCTCATCCCAGCTCCTTCCCTTACTATCCGTGTAGCCCAGTTCCCGAAGTCACAGCTGCCTTGCCTACAAATGGTGCATGACAGCGAAGCTTGTCTGTTGAAGTGGTTGTATAACTGACTGACACGATGCACTAAGTGGTTAGTGCAGTGCTTGCTGGAGAATGGATGTTCAATGAAATACTAGTTGTTATGACTGTTGTTGTCATATAAGCTGCTAGTGTGCCTGTCCCAGCCCATCAAAGATGGATTTGTTTCCTGGGGGCTGCTGGAACAATGTATCCCAAACTGGATGGCTTAATACTACAGAAATTTGTTTCTCTCGCAGTTCTAGAGGCCAGAAGTCTGAAATCAAGGTGTAAGCAGGGCCTCACTCCCTCAGAAGGGTTCATGGAAAAATCTTTTCCCCTCCTCTTCCAGCTCCTGGTGGCTGTGGGCATTCCTTGGTGTTCCTTGGTTTATAGTCACATCACTCCAGTCTCTGCCTGTGTCTTCACATGGCCTTCTCTTCTGTGTGTGTCTGTCCTCTCCTCTTCCTTTGTCTCTTTTTTTTTTTTCTTTTGAGATACAATCTTCCTTTGTCACCCAGGCTGGAGAGCAGTGGCACCATCTCGGCTCACTGTAACCTCCACCTCCCAAGTTCAAGCAATTCTCTTGCTTCACCCTCCCAAGTAGCTGGGATTATAGGTGTCCGCCACCACGCCCTGCTAATCTTTGTATTTTTAGTAGTGACGGGGCTTTACCATGTGGTCAGGCTGGTCTCAGACTGCTGACCTCAAGCGGCCCACCCACCTTGGTCTCCCAAAGTGCTGGGATTACAGGCGTGAGCCCATGCCTGGCCCCTTTGCATCTTCCTTATAAAATCACTTGTAAGGCAAGTGATTCTGAGTCAAAAGTATTTAGGACTCATCCTGATAGTCCTGCATAATCTCCAACGCAAGACCCTTAACTTAATCACATCTGTTACGGTATAAGGTCTTAGTCACTCCTTTGTAACATATAGTAATATTCTCAGGCTCTGGGGATTAGGACAAGGCTGGATCTTGCTGCAGGCTACCATTAAGCCACTATAAAAGATCTTCCTTAGGAAAATGGGCTTGGGAAGGAGGGCTTTTGCTTGCTTCTTATTCAATAATTTCAAATCTTGGCAGCATTTCATTGTCAGCTGTGAAACTCTCTTGCTGTCTATCCCAGGAACCCATTCATGGTCCACCCTGCCAGACTCTAATAGGCAGAGTCCCCATGGTCACTGTGTCCCTGGAACTGTGATACATCAACAGCCTGAGGGTGAGGTTGCAGGGTGATGGGACAAGATGGAATGAGCTGTAATGGCCAGAAATATGAAGCTGGAACAAAGGAACTCTTAAAATTAAGATCTTGGCCCGGTGAGGTGACTCACACCTGTAATCCCAGCACTTTGGGAGGCCGAAGTGGGCAGATTGCCTGAGCTCAGGAGTTTGCAGCCAGCCTGGACAACACGGTGAAACCTCGTCTCTACTAAAATACAAAAATCAGTCAGGTATGGTGGCATGCACCTGTAGTCCTAGCTGCTTGGGAGGCTGAGGCAGGAGAATCATTTGAACCCAGGAGGCAGAGGCTGCAGTGAGCTGAGATCGTGCCACTGCACTCCATCCTGGGCAACAGAGTGAGACTCCTCTAAAAAAAAAAAAAGAACGAACGAATGAACAAATGAAAGAAAGAAAGAAAGAAGGAAAGATCTTCCTTAATCTTGAATCATCTGGATATTATTCATAATTATGAGGCTGCTGTAGAGAGGCCAAGCCTTGGGTCATTTGGTCTTATGTTAGGCACCTGGATACAAACCATACAATGATCAGTCTTCACTCTGGACATTAAGTGGCTTTGATGCCCTCAAAACTATAGAAATACATGCGTGACTCTCAATCCCTGATCACTGAGAAGGGAGAGGTGCCATGTTGCACAGTTCAAGGGGGGATCATACATTGTGTCTATTAATTTGTAGAGTATGATGTCATATGCCCTGAATTTGTGTGTGCAGTGGCAGCTCTGTGAGCAGGTGCAGGAGAGTTAGGAAAAAATACCCTGCCCAGGAGATCAGGGGCCTCAGGAAGTTTCCAAACCAGGGAATTGGTGGGAGTGGAGGTAAAGAGCCTGCCTTTTCTCACCCTAGATTAGCCCCATCGCCTTCTCGGCAAATATCCTCACCTCTGGTGGGACTCAGTTTTCTCACTGTAAAATGAGAGGGTCTAGGAAGCTGAATAATGGCCCCCCAAAATATATACGTCCTAATCCCTGGAACCTGGGAGTGGTACCCTATACAGCAAAAGGGACTTTGCAGGTGTGACTCAGTTAGGATCTTGAGATGGGGAGATGGTCCTGGATTATCAGAGTGAGCCCTAAATGTAATCACACATGGCCCCTTGGGAGGGAGGCAAGAGGGAGATTGGACTACAGCAGAGGAGAAGTTGATGCGATGGCTGACACAGAGGGTGCCGAGATGCAGCCACACAGTAAAGGAATGAATGCTAGCACCACTGGGAGCGTCGCTATTGGAAGAGGCAAGAAACAGATTCTCCTCAGGAGCCTGGGGAAGGAACCAGTCCTGCCAGAGGATTG
The DNA here is from genome assembly GCF_009761245.1 of Sapajus apella. Taxonomy (NCBI): domain Eukaryota; kingdom Metazoa; phylum Chordata; class Mammalia; order Primates; family Cebidae; genus Sapajus; species Sapajus apella. The sequence goes on from NW_022436943.1 coordinate 47,602,850, forward strand.
GATTTAGCCCCATAAGACACATTTCAGACTTCTGACCTCCAGAACTGGAAAGGAATACATTTCTGTCGTTTTAAGTCACTAAGTATGTAGTGAAAATAAGCGCTAGCAGCAGCAGGAAATTAATACAAGGGGTTAGGCTGTACATGGTAACAATGATAATGAAAAGACTGATCATTAAGGGCTCACCTCGCACCTATAATTCTATAACACGTTTTGCACCTACTTATCCTTAAATCCTAACTACAACCCTGAGAGGTAAGTATTATTAGTTTCAGGGAACTGAGAATTAGACAGGTTAATTACCTTTCCTGAGATCAAACAAATAGCAAGTGGAGAGCTGGAATTTAATCTCTGGCTCAGCTGCTAACCTAGCACCTGTGATGCTGCCTACCTCTACATAAGTAGGTTCTTCATATAGTTTACTTTGTCTTTTTAAGAGGTGTAAAAGAGTCCATGACCTACATACCATTTAATTTCTGCTTTCCAACAGAACTCTAAATATCAGTGTGTATGTGTGCACATTGGGACTTTGTCTTGGGAAATGACACCTCAATTTCTTAGGTGTACTCAAAATTCTGAGTCAAAATTACTTTTAGTTTATGAAGACCCAATTTTAATAATGCATAAGAACTCAATAAATAACTCTATCCATCAGAATGGATAAAAGTGTTAAGAAAAATTACCCAAAACCGCCCGTAATCCCAGAACTTTGGGAGGTCAAGGCAGGCAGATCACAAGGTCAGGAGATTGAGACCATCCTGGCCAACATGGTGAAACCCCATCTCTACTAAAAATACAAAAATTAGCTAGGCATGGTGGCACGCGCCTACAGTCCCAGCTATTCGGGAGGCTGAGGCAGAATAATCCCTTGAACCCAGGAGGCAGAAGTTGCAGTGAGCTGAGATCGCGCCACTGCACTCTGGCCTGGATGACGGAGCAAGATTCCATCTCAGAGAAAAAGAAAAATTACCCAAAACTTAAAAATGTGGTGAAAGACAGTTGTGTCCTTTTGAAGTCTTAGCGGAGCACTGTTTAACAGTCTCACCCAAAGACCATTTAACTCTCTTGCTTTTGGTCAGTGGTTCTCAAATTTGTTTTTGTTTTTTGTTTTTTTTGAGACAAGGTCACCAGTTGCGTCCACCCAGTATGGAGTCAATGATGTGATCATAGTTTACTCTCAAACTCCTGGGCTCAAGCCATCCTCCCACCTCAGCCTCCCAGGTAGCTGGGACTACAGGGTTGGGTCACCATGCCCAACAAATTTTCTTATTTTTGTTTACTTTTTTAGAGAAAGGGTCTTGCCGTGTTGCCCAAGCTGGTATTAAACTCCTGGTTTCAAGTGATCTTCCTGCTTCAGCCTCCCAAAGTGCTGGGATTACAGATATGAGCCATTATGCTCAGCCTGATTCTCAAATTTTACATCTCTAGACTCCTCTGGCCAAGTGCAGTGGCTCACACCTGTAATCCCAAAACTTTGGGAGGCTGAGATGGGTGGATCATCTGAGGTCAGGAGTTCGAGACCAGCATGAGCCATATGAAGAAACCCCGTCTCTACTAAAAGTATAAAAATTAGTTGGGCATGGTGGTGCATGCCTGTAACCACAGCTACTTGGGAGGCTGAGACAGGAGAATCATTTGCACCTGGGAGGTGGAGGTTGCAGTGAGCCGAGATTGCACCACTGCACTCCAGCGTGGGCAACAGAGTAAGACTCTACCTTGAAAAAGAAAAAACAAAAAGACTCCATTATACTGTTAAAAATTAGTGAGATCTTTCACTGGGCTTAATATCTAGGTGATGGGATGATCTGTGCAGCAAACCACCATAGCACACGTTTACCTGTGTAACAAACCCGCACATTCTACACATGTATCCCTGAACTTAAAAGTTGAACAAAAAACTAATGAGGTCTTTACAGTCTTTTTGCTTATCTGAGTCATAGTCATTGATATTTACCACATTTAGAAATTAAAACTAAGAAAATTCAGAATACTTATCAATTCATCTAAATAACAATAATAAACCTATTATCTATTAATGTAAGTGACATTATGAAAAAAATCTATATTTACAACTCAAAATAATTTAGAGAGAAGAGTAACATTGTTTTATATTTTTACAAGGCTCTTTAACATCTGGCTTAACGGAAGGCAGCTAGATTCTCATATTTGTGTCTGCATTCAATCTGGTGTAGTAACTATTCTTATTGGAGTGTGAGAAGAAATTCATGCCTCACACAAATATGTAGTTTGGAGGAGAGGAGGGTGGATTTTAATAGCTTTTTCAGATCACTGTAGATCTTCTTGTTTGATACTGTACCTAACTTGACAAACAGTCGTGCCTTAAAGATTAATGATAATATAGGATCTGAAATTTCAGTGAACTTCTAAAACTCTGTTACATTATAGTCCATTGATTTATCTTACACTTTGAGTGAATCTTTTGCCCACATATGGATTTTGTAACATCATACATCAATCATTTGGAAAATATGGTTTGCTGGGTTATATAGATCTTCTCAATGTTAATATAATTCATTATATAATATAAAATAATCACATTTGTTAATACCACAATCAATCGCAGCAGAAAAGTGTTACTATTGGAGGCTTTCCAGGCTCACAGTGACAGACATGACAGTTTCAAAATGCTAATTTCTACTCAAAATGCAAATTGTATCACTTTAAAAAAATACTGTCAGTAAGTTTCCTTGAAGTAACAGAATCATTTCATTCATTTTTGAGAAACTATGTGCCAAGTATTCAAGTATGAGTAACCATAGTTTATCAGTCATTTGTTTAAAAAGAAAAAGAAATACACTGAGCCTCAGAGACAATCAAAGCCAGCTGGGCTGAGCTCAGATTGAGGGGGAAACACTGGAAGGCAATAAAACTGTTTTGAGAGCTCAAAAAAAAAAAAGAAAAAAAAAAGAAAGAGAGAAAGAAATAGTGTTTCTTGGAAAACTCAAACAATAACACAATTGCATTTCTTCTAGACAACTGTTGTGCTTGGGTATGCAACAGAAGTGTTTGATGGGCACCAGAGTTTCCCTTTCACCACACATAAAAGGAGCCAGGCGCAGTGGCTCATGCCTGTAATCCCAGCACTTCAGGAGGCCAAGGCAGATGGATCACTTGAAGTCAGGAGTTCAAGACCAGCCTGGCCAACATGGTGAAATCTTGTCTCTACAAAAACTACGCAAATTAGCCGGCCATGGTGGCACATACCTGTAGTCCCATTTCCTTGGGAGGCTGAGTCAGGAGAATCGCTTGAGCACAGGAGGCAAAGGTTGCAGCGAGCTGAGATCACGCCACTGCACTCCAGCTGAGCAACAGAGTGAGACCTTGTCTAAAATTGGGGGAGGGGGGGAAGAAAAGAAAAAGGGTGTACTCAAAAAGTCAAGATTTAATAAAATTAAGTGTTTTACTGCTTCATTAAGAACACTCAAGTACATTCTTTATTTTAAGTTCAGGTGTGCATGTGCAGGATGCACAGGTTTGTTATACAGGTAAACATGTGCCATGCTGGTTTGTTGCACAGATCATTCCATGGCCTAGGTATGAAGCCCAGCAACTATTAGCTATTCTTCCTATGCTCTCCCTCCTCCCCACCCACACTCTGATGGCACCCAGGGTGTGTTTTTCACCCACACCACGTGTCCATGTGTTCTCACTACATAGCTCCCACTTATAAGTGAGAACATAGAGTATTTGATGTTTTGTATCTGTGTTAGTTTGCTTAGGATAATGGCCTCCAGCTGCTCCCATGTCCCTGAATATGTGTTATTTTTATACATGGCAGTAAAGAATACACTGACTGCTAGTTTGGTCCCACCACCTTGATTTGTACCAAGGTGCCAGCAGTTTATTCTCGTGGCTTTTGCTGTTTCAAGTGCAGATGTCCACACAGTTAAAATAAATAAATGAACAAACAAACACATACATAAGTACATAAGGCAAGAGGGCAATTACTATCTTAGTGTTGTTATAAAAGTAGCTTTCACAGCATGTACTCACCCCTAGGAGTTTCAGACTCCACCCACCCAGGGCCTCTTCACCACGCTTCAAGAACCTCTGCTCTAAGACGTCTTCTGGCTCTAAGAATTCATGGCCCTTCCCTAGCACCAGATTTCCTCGATGACCTTATCTAAACCTCTCTTCATAACTGGTGTCATAAAGACAGAGGAGAGTCCTAATATTTCTGTTACCCTCTCCTTCCACTGAAATTCTGAAATAAGGAATGTGAAGTCTGACTGGGGGGAGGGTGTTCATTCAAATGTGAGCACCCACTCGCACCTGACCCCAGCTTTGTGTACCAACACTGGGTGGTAGAACAAAGAGGACAGTGACTTTTATCTAGGTCCCCATAGGGTGTCTCAGGCCCTTCCAAGCCCGTTCTGAGCAGAGATTTCAGGAAACGTCTGCCTTTTTACAGGGCTGTTTATCTCTTTTTCCAATTAATTTCTCTTGACACTTATCATTAGCCACAAAAGTAGTGATTTCTGTTCTAGGTCAGCCTCTCCATAACTATTTATAATCCTACATGAAGTCATTCCTCTTCAGTTCAAGATGACTGATAAAAACAGAAAAAAAAAAACCCAAACAACCAATTATGTCAGTTCATAGAAACAGAATTTCAAAGGGTGGTTTGCGGACAGAGTGACCTGATAGACAATTATTTTCCCTTGCAGCTAGTTCTCTATCCACCCAGAAGCCTTTGTCACCACCTCCTCATCCCTGATTAGTGACTTTGAAGAATCAGCAGGGATTTAGAGAGTTGGGGAAGGAAAAAGGGGAATGAGATTTGCCTCAAGGCACAAGGTTTTTAGAGTATTAATAAATCCCCCAAATGTGTCAGCTGCAGAGCTTGGGATGAGATTAAGAAATCCACAAAGAGCCTTTGAAATAAATGTCAGAGAAGAGACTATTTAGGGTTTGGCATCAGGTTGAAACTGATATGATTTCACCACAGTAAAAGTAGGTAAACGCAATCCGTCTCAGCCTTATTCCTCTGGAGCCACCAGGAGGGCATTCTCTGTGACCTTCAGGATTTAGTCAAATGGGTATAAAGGAGTTTAGGTAAAAAGTTCTCCCAAAGAGAGCCACACAGCAACAGACCCTGAAGACTACGAATTTCTCTATTCCCACCCTCTGGGTCAATTAGTCCCTTATCTATTTAACACATTTTATTGTTTTAGCATCTGCTCCAGTGGTAGTAGAATCAGCTTTGCACAGGAGGTAGAGGCAGCCTCCATAAAAGCAGGTAAGGGCCAGGCACAGTGGCTCACATCTGTAATCCCAGCACTTTGGGAGGCTGAGCCAGGCAGATCACCTGAGGTCAGGCATTCAAGATCAGCCTGGCCAACATGGTGAAACCCTGTCTCTACTAAAAATACAAAAATTAGCCAGACATGGTGGTGGGCACATGTAATCCTGCCACTTGGGAGGCTGAGGCAGAATTATCTGAGCCCAGGAAGTGGAGGTTGCAGTGAGCTGAGATTGTGTCACTGCACTCCAGCCTGGGCGACAGAGTGAGACTCCACATCAAAAAAAAAAAAAAATCCTTCCTTTTTTCCCTCAATTATTCTGGATAATTTGCTGCAAGAGAATTTCCTAAATCTAATAAAAGGTGTGTATAGATCTTTAAGAAAAGTACTGACAAAATATTAGAAGTATTCCCTATAATTTCAAAAGTGAGGCAAAAGTTTTTCACTATTTCTATTCATAAAAATCTTCTAAAAGTTTGATAAGCACAATAAAATCAGGATAAGAGTGGCTCACGCCTGTAATTCCAGCACTTTGGGAGGCTGAGGTGGGCAGATAACGAGGTCAGGAGTTCAAGACCAGCCTGACCAACATGGTGAAACACCATTTCTACTAAAATACAAAAATTAACCAGGTGTGGTGGCAGGCGCCTATAATCCCAGCTACTTGGGAGGCTGAGGCAGGAGAATTGCTTGAACCCGAGAGGTAAAGGTTGCAGTGAGCCAAGATCATGCCACTGCATTTCAGCTTGGGCAACAAAGCAAGATTCCATCTCAGAAAAAAGAAAAAGTAGGCCGCACGATCCAAGATGGCCGTTTAGGAACAGCTCAGGATTGCAGCTCCCAGTGAAAGCGCAGAGGGTGAGTGGACGCCGCATTTTTATTGCCCACAGACTAGGAAATTCCCAGGCAGAGGAGCTCCACAGGTCACCAGCGCGGCAGTTTCGGCCAGCGCGGCTGTGCCGGCCAGCACCGCTGCTTTGCCCCGCGCGGCTGCTTTGTTGGCGCCCCGGAGCCACGGTTCTCCGTACAAAATACACCGGTCCTGGGGCCCTTTTGGCTGGTGATTGGAGCCACGGGAAGTCACCCATTCGTCTGTTTAAAAAGGGGACTGAGAAGAGAACCAGGGCAGTAGATTCCAGGGCGAAAAAAAAAAAAAGAAAAAAAAGCGCCACAAACCTCAGTGCCGCTGTTTAAGCCAGCGCAGTGAGTGGCCGCAGGGGAAAACAAACAGACCCCGGCGCCTCTTCAACAGGCGACGGGAACACCAACTTAAAAAAGGCTCTGAGGCAGGGAGCCAGGCGATCAGGCTCGGCTGGCCCCACCCCCACAAAAGAACAGCAACCAGAAACTCTGGATTGAGAGTTTCACAGCAAGCACAGCTGAACCCGGGATGGTCCAGCTCTGTGGGGGAGGGGCGTCCGCCATTACCGAGGCAGCCCACCGTTGCCAAGGCAACCCGCCACAGCAGAGAGACTCCACCTCAACAGAGGCGGGCCACCATCGCCAAAGCAGTTCTAACTACACCCATATAAACAGGACTGCAGGGAAGTTCACTCGGCAGCAGGGCGGAGCCCACAGCAGCTCAGCAAAGCCTCTACAGGCCAACAGTGACTAGGCTGCCTCCTTGCTGGGCTGGGCAGGTCTGAAGGAAAAAATAAAAGAAGGCAGCAGCATAACGGAAACTCATAAATAAAGCCCTAAATTCCTGGGACAGAGCACCTGGGAACAAAAAGCAGTTTATGAGTTCTGCTGCAGCAGACCTAAAAGTACCTGCCCAGCAGCTCTGAATGAACAACAACAGAGCTCACAGCTCACCATTTGAGCTCCTATAAAGAAAAGACCGTCTCCTCAAGCAGCTCCCTGACCCCTATATATCCAAAGAGGCCCCTCATAAAGGAGAGATCAGATTGACACTAGGCGGGTATCCTTCTGGGACAAAGATAGCAGAAGAAAAAAACTGGTAACAACCCTTGCTGTTCAGCAGCTGCTGCAGGTGAACCCCAGGCAAGCAGGGCCTGGAGTGAACCTCAGCAGACCTACAGCAGAGGGGCCAGACTGTCAGAAGGAAACCCAAGAAACAGAAATAACCTCATCATCAACAAACAGAACGTCAATCTGAAAGATTTGAGACCCAATCTGAAAGCCAGCAACTACAAAGTCGACAGGTGGATAAATCCTTAAAGATGGGAATAAACCAGCACAAAAAGGATGAAAACACCCAAAACCAGAACACCTCTCCTCCTACAAGGGATCACAACTCCTCACCAGCAAGGGAACAAGGTTGGAGGGAGAATGAGTGTGATGAAATGACAAAATCAGACTTCAGAAGGTGGGTAGTAAGAAACTTCTGTGAACTTAAAGAACATGTTCTACCAAATGCAAAGAAACTAAGAACCTTGAAAAAAGATTTGACGAAGTGCTAACGAGAATGGACAAAATAGAAAGGAATATAAGTGAACTGATGGAGCTGAAAAACGCAACACGAGAACTTCGCGAAGCATGCACAAGTATCAACAGCCGAATTGACCAAGCAGAAGAAAGGATATCAGAGGTTGATGATCAACTCAATGAAATAAAACGGGAAGGCAAGACTGGAGAAAAAAGGGTAAAAAGGAATGAACAAAATCTCCAAAAAATGTGGGACTATGTGAAAAGACCTAATCTACGTTTGACAGGCGTACCTGAATGTGACGAAGAGAATGAATCCAAGCTGGAAAATACTCTTCAGGATATTATCCAGGAAAACTTCCCCAACCTAGCAAGGCAGGCAGACATTCAAGTCCAGGAAATACAGAGAACACCACAAAGATATTCGTCAAGAAGAGCAACCCCAAGGCACATAATCGTCAGATTCACCAGGGTTGAAATGAAGGAGAAAATGCTAAGGGCAGCCAGAGAGAAAGGTCGGGTTACCCACAAAGGGAAGCCCATCAGACTGACAGCAGATCTCTCAGCAGAAACCCTACAAGCCAGAAGATAGTGGGGGCCAATATTCAACATCCTTAAAGAAAAGAACTTTCAACCCAGAATCTCCTATCCAGCCAAACTAAGCTTCATAAGTGAAGGAAAAATAAAATCCTTTGGGAACATGCAAGTACTCAGAGATTTCGTCACCACCAGGCCAGCTCTACGAGAGCTCCTGAAAGAGGCTCTACACATATAAAGGAACAACAAGTACCAGCTCAACTAAAGGGCAAAACACCCAGCTAGCACCAAAATGTCAGTATCAAATTCACACATAACAATATTAACCCTAAATGTAAATGGACTAAATGCCCCAATCAAAAGACACAGACTGGCAAATTGGATAAAAAGCCAAAACCCATCGGTGTACTGTATCCAGGAAACCCATCTCACATGCAAAGATACACAAAGGCTAAAAATGAAGGGATGGAGGAAGATTTACCAAGCAAATGGAGAGCAAAAAAAAGCAGGAGTTGCAATTCTCATCTCTGATAAATTAGACTTTAAAGCAACAAAGATCATAAGAGACAAAGACGGACATTACATAATGGTAAAAGGATCAATGCAACAAGAAGAGCTAACGATCCTAAATATATATGCACCCAATACAGGAGCACCCAGATACATAAGGCAAGTTCTTAATGACTTACAAAGAGACTTAGACTCCCACACAATAATAGTGGGAGACTTTAACACCCCATTGTCAACATTAGACAGATCAACCAGACAGAAAATTAACAAGGATATCCAGGACTTGAACTCAGACCTGGACCAAGCAAACCTAATAGACATTTACAGAACTCTCCACCCCAAATCCACAGAATATACATTCTTCTCAGCACCACATCACATCTACTCTAAAATTGACCACATAATTGGGAGTAAATCACTCCTCAGCAAATGCAAAAGAACGGAAATTGTAACAAACAGTCTCTCAGACCACAGTGCAATCAAGTTAGAACTCAGAATTCAGAAACTAACCCAGAACCACACAGCTTCATGGAAACTGAACAACTTGCTCTTGAATGTTGACTGGATAAACAATGAAATGAAGACAGAAATAAAGATGTTCGTCCAAACTAAGGAGAATGAAGACACAACATACCAGAATCTCTGGGACACATTGAAACCAGTCTCTAGAGGAAAATATATAGCAATAAGTGCCCACATGAGAAGCAAGGAGAGATCTAAAATTGACACCCTATCGTCAAAACTGAAAAAGCTAGAGGAGCAAGATCAAAAAACCTCAAAGTCTAGCAGAAGACAAGAAATAGCTAAGATCAGAGCAGAACTAAAGGAGATAGAGACACAAAAAACCCTTCAAAAAATCAATAAATCCAGGAGCTGGTTTTTTGAAAAGATCAACAAAATAGACCAGTAGCCAGATTAATAAAAAAGAAAAGAGAGAATAACCAAATTGATGCAATAAAAAACGATAAAGGGGATATCACCACAGATTCCACAGAAATTCAAACCATCATCAGAGATTATTACAAACAACTCTATGCACATAAACTAATAAACCTGGAAGAAATGGATAAATTCCTGGACACTTGCCTCCTCCCAAGCCTAAACCAGGAAGAAGCCGAAACCCTGAACAGACCCATAACAAGTCTGAAGTTGAGGCAGCAATTAAGAGCTTACCACCCAAAAAAAGCCCAGGTCCAGACGGGTTCACAGCCGAATTCTACCAGACATACAAAGAGGAGCTGGTACCATTCATTCTGAAACTATTCCAAACAATATAAAAGAGGGAATTCATCCCAAATCATTTTATGACACCAACATCATCCTGATTCCAAAACCGGCAGAGACTCAACAAGAAAAGAAAACTTCAGGCCAATATCCATGATGAACATAGATGCAAAAATCTTCAATAAAATACTGACAAGCCGATTGCAACAGCACATCAAAAAGCTTATCCACCATGATCAAGTAGGCTTCATCCCGGGGATGCAAGGCTAGTTCAACATATGCAAGTCTATAAACGTAATTCACCACATAAACAGAACCAAAGACAAAAACCACATGATTATCTCAATTGATGCAGAGAAGACCTTTGACAAAATTCAACAGCCCTTTATGCTAAAAACCCTCAATAAGCTAGGTATTGATGGAACGTATCTCAAAATAATAAAAGCTATTTATGACAAACCAACAGCCAATATCATACTGAATGGGCAAAAACTGGAAGCATTCCCCTTGAAATGTGGCAAGAGACAAGGATGCCCTCTCTCACCACTGATATTCAATATAGTATTAGAAGTTCTAGCCAGAGCAATCAGGCAAGAAATAAAGAAATAAAGGGCATTCAAATAGGAAAGGAGGAAGTCAAATTGTCTCTATTTGCAGACGACATGATTGTATATCTAGAAGACCCCATCGTCTCAGCCCAAAATCTCCTGAAACTGATAATTAAGTTCAGCAAATTCTCAGGATACAAAATCAATGTGCAAAAATCACAAGCATTCCTATACACCAATAACAGACTTAAAGAGAGCCAAATCAAGAACAAGCTTCCATTCACAATTGCCACAAACAGAATAAAATACTTAGGAATACAACAACAAGGAATGTAAAGGACCTCTTCAAGGAGAACTACAAGCCACTGATCAACGAAATAAGAGAGGACACAAATAGATGGAGAAACATTCCATGTTCATGGTTAGGAAGAATCAATATCGTGAAAATGGCCATACTGCCCAAAGTAATTTACAGATTCAATGCTGTCCCCATCAAGCTACCAATGACCTTCTTCACAGAACTGGAAAAAAACACCTTAAACTTCATATGGAACCAAAAGAGAGCCCGCATAGCCAAGTCAATTCTAAGCAAAAAGAACAAAGCGGGAGGCATCACACTACCAGACTTCAAACTATACTACAGGGCTACAGTAATCAAAACAGCATGGTACTGGTACCAAAACAGAGATATAGACCAATGGAACAGAACAGAGGTCTTGGAGGCAACACAACATATCTACAACCATCTGATCTTTGAGAAACCAGATGAAAACAAGCAATGGGGAAAGGATTCCCTGTTCAATAAATGGTGTAGGGAAAGCTGGCTAGCCATGTGCAGAAAGCAGAAACTAGACTCCTTCCTGACACCTTACACTAAAATTAACTCCAGATGGATTAAAGACTTAAACATAAGACCTAACACCATAAAAACCCTAGAAGAAAATCTAGGCAAAACCATTCAGGACATAGGTGTAGGCAAGGACTTCATGACCAAAACACCAAAAGCATTGACAACAAAAGCCAAAATAGACAAATGGGACCTAATCAAACTCCACAGCTTCTGCACAGCAAAAGAAACAGTCATTAGAGTGAATTGGCAACCAACAGAATGGGAAAAAATTTTTGCAGTTTACCCATCTGACAAAGGGCTGATATCCAGAATTTACAAAGAACTAAAACAGATTTACAAGAAAAAAACTAACAAGCCCATTCAAAAGTGGGCAAAGCATATGAACAGACACTTTACAAAAGAAGACATACATGAGGCCAACAAACATATGAAAAAAATGCTCATCATCACTGGTCATCAGAGAAATGCAAATCAAAACAACATTGAGATACCATCTCATGCCAGTTAGAATGGTGATCATTAAAAAATCTGGAGACAACAGATGCTGGAGAGGATGTGGAGAAATAGGAACACTTTTACACTGTTGGTGTGAGTGTAAATTAGTTCAACCATTGTGGAAGATAGTGTGGTGATTCCTCAAGGACCTAGAAATAGAAATTCCATTTGACCCAGCAATCCCATTACTGGGTATATATCCAAAGGATTATAAATCGTTCTACTATAAGGACACGTGCACACGAATGTTCATTGCAGCACTGTTTACAATAGCAAAGACCTGGAACCAACCCAAATGCCCATCGACAATAGACTGGATAGGGAAAATGTGGCACATATACACTATGGAATATTATGCAGCCATCAAAAACCATGAGTTTGGGTCCTTTGTAGGGACATGGATGAACCTGGAAACCATCATTCTCAGCAAACTGACAGAAGAGCAGAAGATCAAACACCGCATGTTCTCACTCACAGGCGGGTTTGAACAATGAGAACACATGGACACAGGGAAGGGAGCACTACACACTGGGGTCAGTTGGGGGGAAATAGGGGAGGGACGGTGGGGGGTGGGGAGCTGGGGAGAGATAGCAAGGGGAGAAATGCCAGATGTAGGTGATGGGGAGGAAGGCAGCAAATCACACTGCCACGTGTGTACCTATGCAACAATTTTGCATGTTCCTCACATGTACCCCAAAACCTAAAATGCAATAAAATAAATGGAAAAAAAAAAGTATATTCATAAAATAAAGTAAGGTTAAGGGAAAAAGAAACGTGGTTTGGAAATGGAGAAGAAAAACTGATTGTTCACAGTGGATAAAATGATTGACAAAACCCACAGATAAATAATTGTAATAAACGAAAGAGCTCAACAAGTTTTCTGGATATAATGGCACCACACAAAAATCAAATGTAAATCTATATATTATCCCACAAAAAGTTATCACATGTGATTTTTAAAAGAAGTGCATATACGAGTTAGGAGCACAAATTGTACAGCTGTGTTTCCCAAATTACAATTACAATTCTGTCACTTACTTGCTGTATGACTTTGAGTGAACTACCTGACATTTCTGTACCTCAGTTTTCTCATCTGCAAAAGGGAGGAGTAAATAGGAATACCTGTTTTATAGGATAGTTAAGAGAGTATTTGAGCTAACATATATAAAGCAGTTAGGACTATGCCTACAACGCCGTATTTGCTGTGTTTTATTATAATTATAACTGTAATACAAAAGGTTTTTACAAAAGGATATATAAAATCATTTTTAATTATAAAATTGTACTGAAAGATAATTAAAATTACTTAAATAATGGAGAAATACTATATTTATTATTAAAGACTTAATATCCTTAAGATGTCGATTCTCCCTACATGGATCTACAAATTCAATGTAACTTCTTTCAAAATCCTGACAGAGCTGCTCAAGGACATAAACAAGTTTACTTTAACATTTAAATGGAACAACAATCATCCAAGAACAGCCATATGACTTTGAAGCAGAAGATTAAAGAAAAGGACACATTGGCCGGGCTCAGTGGCTTACGCCCATAATCCCAGCACTTTGGGAGGCCAAGGCAAGTGAATTATCTGAGGTCGGGAGTTTTAAGACCAGCTTGGCCAACATGGAGAAACCCCGTTTCTACTAAAAATACAAAATTAGCCAGGCATAGTGGCGCATGCCTGTAATCCCAGCTATTTGGGAGGCTGAGGCAGGAGAATCGCTTGAAATTGGGAGGCGGAGGTTGCATTGAGCCAAGATCACACCATTGCACTCCAGCCTGGGCAACAAGAGCAAAACTCCATCTCAAAAAAAAAAAAAGAGGGGAAAAAGGAAAGGACACATTACATTGTACTAGGTAAAAGATGTGCCATAAGGTATTGACACAAGGTTAGGCAAATAGAGCAACGGAACAACATAGAGTCCAGAAATATACCCACAAATCTAAGGAGACCTAACATAAAACAGGGCAGCATTGCGTATCAATGCAGCAAAGAAGATACTTTAATAATTAAATGGTGGCAAGTTCACTTGCTTATTTGTATAGGAAATCAGATCTCTACAACTATAACACATACCAATAAATTTCAGATGTAATTAAGACACAAATGTGTAAAGCAGCACTTTCAATCCTCAGAAGAAAAAGTAAAATATCTGTATGACCTCAGGGTAAGGAAAGATTTCTTAAATAAGGCATACATAGTAGGTGAGAATACATAAATTTGACATAATTTAAATAAAACTTTGTCTATTAAAAAATACAACATGCTAAGTGAAAAGATAAGCCAAAAGTTGAGAAAAAATGCTTAGAATGCATATATTTGTCAAAGAACTAAAATATAGAGTATATCAAGAACTTTGACAAATTAAAAAAAGGCCAACAACCAATGGAAAATGAACAAATGACATGAACAAGTATTCCGTAGTAAAGTAGATATGAATAACTAATAAACATGTGAAAAGATGTTCAATCTCACTGGTAATCAAAGAAGTGCAAAGTCAGTACACAATGAAACACCATTTCAAATCCATCAGACTGGGAAAAAGAAAAAGTCTGATAATGCCTCAGGCTGATAGACATGGAGTTCTAGGGGACATTGAAATAACCATTCTGAAGATAACTTAGACCCAGCAATTCACTTCTAACACTATGCTTAGAAAATTCTGGCATATGTGAACAAGGATACTTGTGTAAGAATGTCCACGATTGCATTATTTATTGCAAAGAAAATTGAGTACGCATCCATCAGGAGAAACAGTAAACAAATTATGATATAGACATTGTGAAAGGAAAATATCTTGAGCCCCCCAAATCACTAAGGAAAACTCAAGCTGAAAACTGCTTAGGGCAAATCTGCCTCCCATTCCATTCAAAGTTGCTCCTCTGCTCACTGAGATAGATGCATATCTGATTTGCCTCCTTTGGAAAGAAAGGCTAATGAGAAACTCAAAAGGGCCAGCCTCCATGGTTCACACCTGTAATCCCAGCACTTAGGGAGGCCAAGGCGGGTGGATCACTTGAGGTCAGGAGTTAAGAGACCAGCCTGGCCAACATGGTGAAACTGTCTTTACTAAAAACACAAAAATTAGCCAGGCATGGTAGAATGGGTCTATAATCCCAGCTACTTGGGAGGCTGAGGCAGGAGAATTGCTTGAACCTGGGAGGCGGAGGTTACAGTGAGCCAAGATTGCACCACTGCACTCCAGCCTGGGCGATGGAGTGAGACTGTCTCAAAAAGAAACTCAAAAGACTGTAACCGTTTGTGTCTCACCTATCTGTGACCTGGAAGCTCCCTCCCGCTTTGGGTCTTCCTGCCTTTGCTTCAAGTTGTCCTGCCTTTCCAGACCAAACCAATGCACTTCTTAACATATATTGATTGATGTCTCATGTCCCTCTAAATGTATAAAACCAAGCTGTGCTCCAGCCACCTTGGGCACATGTCTTCAGGACTTCCTGAGGCTGTGTCACAGGCGTATCCTCAACCTTGGCAAAATAAATTTTCTAAATTAACTGAAACCTGTCTCAGATTTTTGAGGTTCAAAGCATGCAATGGAATACCAAACAGCAGTGGAAATGAATGAATGGGAGCTACACACATCAACTTGGATGGGCTCACGAATATAATGTTGAGTTGGGGGAAAAAAATTGCAGGCCGGGGCGGTGGCTCACGCCTGTAATCCCAGCACTTTGGATGACCAAGGTGGGCAGATCATGAGGTCAAGAGATCAAGACCATCCTGGCCAACATGGTAAAACCCCATCTCTACTGAAAATACAAAAATTAGCTGGGCATGGTGGTGCGTGCCTGTAGTCCCAGCTACTCGGGAGGCTGAGGCAGGAGAATTGCTTGAACCTGGGAGGCAGAGGTTGCAGAGTCGAGACTGCACCTCCGCACTCCAGCCTGGCAACAAAGAGAGACTCCATCTCAAAAAAAAAAAAAAAAAATTGCAGGAGACTATATATGTGTGTGTGTGTGTGAATCACAGCATAAGCCAATTCATAGACTGTTTAAAATATGCAAAATAATACTGTATATCATTAAAGTTTGCAGACATATATAAATAGATTATTTCATTATTTCCATAGATAAATAAACAGAAATAATGAAACATCAAACTCAAGATAATGATTATCTCTGGGGGAGGCAAAGGGATATGATTGTGAGGGGTCACCTATGAGCTTCAATTATATTGGTGATATCTCTTAAGTTGGGTGGTGAGGAACATGGTCTTTGTTAGCTAAGTCTTTACATGTTTCTGTTAGTCCAGGTGGTTTCATAATTTTTTAGAAGGAGCCTGGCCTGAGAAGCAGATGACTTGTTTTTTAGATGAACTCTGATCACAGCTTTGTGACCTTGAGAAATCACTTCCCTCTCTGAGTCCCTTTCTCCTTAGCTACCAGCTTCCTCTCTGAGTCCCTTTCTGGTCTTAGCTACCAGCTGCTTGTTACAGGGACCATGATGACAGTGACTGCACTCTTCAGAGAGCCACACCTGGATGGAGCAGGGACGGCTGAGATAGGGAGGCCAGGGCACCCAAGAAGAGGCATGGCATTGACACATCCCACAGCTGGCAGGCCAGTCAAGGTCCTTAATACCTCATGGCTCTCCTGTACATTGATTTAATGTGTATGGCCCTAAAGAAACCACAGATCTCTCCCTGTGTCTTGATGCCCCCTCCTCAGAGGTTCAGAGAAATTAACACACATACACACATATCATGGTGAGAAAGAGCCAGGCAAAATGACTGAGAACCACTTTACCAGCAAGATGATCACTGATGCCAAATGACTTGACAAGCTGAATGAGGCTGGGACAGTAAATTAGCTTAACAAATCTCAAAGTGACCCCAAGAAGATGGGCACCAAAACCTTGAGAGAAGTAAGAATAATTTTTTGTAAGACACCACCTATTAAGAATCTACTAGATTCTTTTAACATTGTTTGGCATCATTTATCTCTAATTAATACAAAACTATAAATTTTACTGTCCCATTTTGCAGATGAGGAAGCCAAAGCCAAGTACAGAGTGATGGTTATGACACAGCTTCAGGCAGCTCCAGAGTCAGGTTGCCTGGGATTGATTCCCAGCTCTGTTACTTACTCTCTGTGACCCTGGGCAAGTCTTATCTGTGCCTCAGGTATCTCATTTAAAGATAAGGATATAATGCAACCTGCTTTTAATAAATGAGCTAGTGCATATTAAACATTTGGCAATGTGCTGGGCATATATTAAGCCCTGAATATGAGCCATCATTGTTCCAACACAGGAATAGTCATCATTCCAACACATTAGGAATAGCCTTGTCTCCAGTTGAAGTCTTTCATATATATATATATATATTTATACATATTTGTAGTTGTGAAAATGGTTGCTGTAAAGAACACAAGTTGGCCAGGTATGGTGGCTCACACATGTAATCCCAGCACTTTGGAAGGCCAAGGCTGGTGGATCACCTGAGATTAGGAGTTTGAGACAAGCCTGACCAATACGGTGAAAGCCCATCTCTATTAAAAATACAAAAATTAGCTGGGTATGGTGGCGTGCATCTTTAGTCCCAGCTACTTGGGAGGCTGAGACAGGAGAAATGCTTGAACCTGGGTGGCAGAGGTTGCAGTGAGCCGAGATCATGCCACTGCACTCCAGCCTGGGCAACAAAGCAAGACTCCATCTCAAGAAAAAAAAAAAATTAAACAGAGCTAGTATGAACTCAGGGAGACCTTTCCCACTTGCCATAACTTCAGTGTAGCATGGCCATGTATTACCAGATATTTGCAGAATGGTTTTCCTAAATTCTCTTTTCTCTTTTTATAGTCTCATCTAATTGAGACCCCCACCCCCTACCCCCCAGTGAAATCCCATTTCATTATGTTAAATTTAGGTGGCTAAGAATCTTCGATGCTAATGTATATTATGTTTGCCATGTAAATTTAAAAATATGAAAGCAAACAAGACTCTTGAACAAAGTAAGAATAGAAATCCTCTCTTTTAGCCCTTTGTAATATGAGTTATCAAGGAGATAGAAAGAATGTGAAATTTGGAGGATGCTGAAGGAGTTACAATAATAACAAAACATAAAATATGTGTGAGTTTCTTGTTCTTAGGCAGGCTTGGAATGGATTTTGGATAAGTCCAACAGCTTGGTGCCTCCTCAAGTTTTTCATTTCTCTGCAATGTTAAGAGCCATAGCTATTGGGGGATGGATCCCAGGAGTGACTAAGGGTTAGAAAAGAGACCAGATGGCCAATTGCTGAAGATAGACAGAGTGATTGCTAGAGGAGTAGCATCCTGTATGAAAATCAAAGGCAACTAAATAGTCAAGAACACGAGGGAGTCCACTTCAATCAGGTGTTCACTGAAAGCTGCCTTGTGTCTAGCACTGAACTGGGCACCACTGGCAAATAAAAACTATAAGGGATAGTTCACATTGGAGGAGCTATCATCAAGTGGAAAGGCATGACAATTTCATGTAGTCAAGACTTGATCTGGTGCGAAATTGTGTGGACTTACCATACATTTTATATGAGATCAGGATATGCGGTGGTTTTATATCGTCCAACTTGGCTGAACTGAAACTGTGGTTCTCCAAATTCCTGCCTCTGGCTCCACATTGAAACTGATCACTGGTGAAATCTGCACCTGTGACCAGAGCAGCTCTACGCTCTGAAGGTTAGTGCTGGCACTCCTCATGCACATTGTTGTTCATCTGCTGGCTCGTGTTGGCGGGGATAGCTACTGGGTCTGAGGCTCCTCCAAGTTTCACCACATCCTCTCCTGCAGCATGTCTGAGTCCTGAGACAGGTGCATGTGCAGCGCTGTTGCAAAGAGCACCAGTGTGTTCTGGAGGTCACCTACATCATCAAAATTGGAGGCAGTGAGAGAAAGATGCAAGTTCCAATTTGCCTACATGAATTCTAGGTTTGCCTTTGTGGGTTCCAAATTATCTTCACCCTTCTCTATCTCACGTTCAGGTTTTCTACCCAGTTTTTTGCCTTGCTAAACTAGACAAACTTCAGGCCCAGCCCCACAAGTAAAAGCAACAGGCTTACATATTACACAGACTTCATCACCTCCTGCCACTGTGTGAGGTCTAGTCCTATTGCTCACGGTGGGATTGCTTCCCTAACAAAGCTATAAGGATAGAGCATGGAACAGTACATTCAGGCAAAAAAGGTTTCAGTTTCCTTAAAAGCTTAGCTTTTTAAAGCACCAACATGATAACTGCTTTCTAATGCTACTGTCCAAACATCACTCATCCATGACTGTGGGACAGACTTTGTTCCATTACGGGGCAATATCATTTCCGCCTCACTTCATGCCAGCTTCTAATGTCTATTTCTGAGCCAGTCCCAAGCAACCTTTTTTATACTATGTCTGATGCCCATAGCTTTCTTACGTTTGATAAACCCAGCAAAGTCTATGAAAACCACCAGAAAAAAAGGTACTTTGAAGTGGCTGTATTCATACAGTTTAGCACAATCACTAGGATGAGATTTGGACTTGGAAGTTATAATTGAGAATGAATTCTGGCTCCACGCTTTCTAAGCATTGGGCTTTAGTTAAGTTGTTTTATTTCTTAGAGTCTCAGTTTCCTGATTTGTAAAATAGAGGCATAATCCCTTCATTGTCATATTTCTATTATATAAGGATAAAGTAAGAAAATGTAGGTAAATTACTATTATTTTCAAGTGCTCCATGATACACACACACACACACACACACACACACACACACGCACATGCACACAGCAGCCTATCTCTTCCATTAGGACTATCCTGATGAGGGTTTATTATTTTGGGCACTATGTTTTATCTCTAGTAGCTAAGATACGCTATACGTTTAATATTCCATGTAATGAAAAAGTGGGCAGATGGATAAATTAATGCCTTTTTTTTTTTTTTTTTTTTTTTGCTTTGCTAAGCATCTCCAGGATAGAAAAGCCAATGGGAAAGATGGATCTGACTTGTGACTTGGAAGCAGAAGTTGAATCAAGGACACACCTGCAGAGAAATCACTCAAAACTGCCACAGCATCAGGCTCTGCCAAGTTTTTGTCCTTGATTCCCCAGAGTTTGATCTTCAAGCACGACACGGTCACATGTTTTCTTCACAGACTTTTACAGTCTTCAAATCCTTCTAGCGAACATAAACGCATTAGAATTTTTGCAATAGCCAGCTAAGTTAGAAAGTATGAGTATTAGTGTCCTCATTTCACCAACAAGGAAAGTGAGGTTTAGAGAGGCTGAGCAAGCTGCTTTGATGTCTAACCAAGTGCTGGTTCCATCATGTGGCATGGCCTGACCAATGCTAAGCGGGGATGCAAATAAGAATCATACTGGCTGTGAGAAACTGCTTTTCCTTTACAACAAAATGATGGAGACTGCATCCGGGTCTTGCGTAACAAGCAGGAGGCTGCCAGGAGGGGAGCTGAGGTTCTAATTCTGAACCTGCTTATAGTAGCTGCCATTTGGCTTGGAGAAAGGGAAATACAGGACTTCACAACAAAACAGATTAGTGTTTGAATCTCGACTCTTGTCACTATCTGTATAACCTTAGACAAGTTACTTAATCTCTTTGAGTCACAATCTTGCAATCTACAAAAATGGGATGATATCCAATTTTGAAATTTAATTGAGATGACTTAGCAAAGTGCCTGGAACTCGGTTGGAGTTCAATCAGTAACAATTCTTCTTTTTCTCCTCCCTACTCATTTCCGTTGTGAACTGGATAGAAACACTATAGCATAAGAGCGTGGACTTTGGACCCAGACTGCCTGGGTTTCAATTCTAGCTCAGCTATTTGTTGGCCGTGTGACCTTGGGCAAATTATTTAACCTTGCTGTGCCTTAGTTTGCTCTTCTGTAAAATGGAGACAATGGCAGTCCCGATCTCACAGGGTTGTAATGAAAATCAAATGAGTTAATATTTGTAAAGTGCTTAGAACGCCTACTGGCATAGAGTAGGTGTTATATATATAGTTTTTGAATAAAAAATAACCAGCCTCACAGAAGGTTTGTGAAAAAGACACCTGTGAAAATATTTTTGAAAGTTAAAAGAACTAGACCAAGAAAGAGAAATATTAAAGCATCTCCCTGAAGCAACAGAAAGTAACAATTTTACAGGCAATGCATAAGATATAAAATGAATAGGTCAGAATCATTCATTCAGTAGACACATGCTGTGTGCCTACTACGCACCAGGCATTTTACTAAGCCCTAGAGATGCGATGGTTAGCAACATGGCCAAAGCCATTGCCCTCATACTGCTACCGTTCAGGAGAAAGGGAGTTGGAAATTTTAGGAAAAGGGAGAAAATAAATCAATAGGATAGCTATGCTTTGTAATAAGAGCTTAGAAGGAAACAGATGCTTTATTGTGGTCATGGACAATGGCAGGAAAGGATGCCTTAAAGGCATCAACGAAGATTTCTCACAAAGATAACACTTAGGCTGAGACTTAAAGGCTGTGGAGGTTTTGTTCATGGAGTTTAAAACAGTCTAGTGGGGTTGGAAGGATTCCACAAGAGCATAAGTATGGAGATTCTAATGGAACCTTCCTCACAGGACTGTTCTGAGGAGTAAACAAAGTATAGTATGAGAAATGCTTGGCACAAGGGCTGGTGCACAGTAAATGCTAAATACCCTGACATCTTCCCGGGTAAGCGCATCACTCACAGCAGCACCCATGCCCCTGCACAGTCAGCTAGAGTATGTGCTGGGGCCATCCCCACCTCTCAGAGCGGCATGCACTCAGGAATTCATTCAGTGATTCACTCAAATCATGACTTAAGTATATTTATGAGCAGCCACATAAAAGATATAAATAATACAAATATGAATCCAACTCTGCCCTCCAGGGACTTACAGCCTGGTGGGGGGAAATAGATACATACAAGTTCCCAAGAGCGCAGTCTGGTGTCTAAGGAAGTAATGCTGTTCACTTTGGAACTAAGGATGAGGTGGCCTGTAGATTCTCACAAAAGAAGACATGGGACAGAGGGTCAGCAAGGCCTGGATACGTGAGGAAGGGGTCGCCACTCATCAGAGGAGCTTCCCCTTTGACAGCGTGCTGGATCAATGAATGATAACATAATACCTGGCCTGTTGCACAAGGCCCATGGGCAAGCCCTGGGGCATAAAGGAGGGATGGCTATGAACTGAAAGAACAGAGAATCCAGACATGAAGATGGACAAACTGTCACACCAGCGGCCCCAGGGCAAGAGTGTAGGAGCCAGAGAGCATAAAAAGCATGACCATTCTTGGCCAGGGGCAGTGGCTCATGCCTATAATCTCAGCACTTTGGGAGGCTGAGGCAGGCGGATCACAAGGTCAGGAGTTCATGACCAGCCTGGCCAACATGGTGAAACCCCATCTCTACTAAAAATATAAAAATTAGCCAGGCACAGTGGTGGGCACCTATAATCCCAGCTACTTGGGAGGCTGAGGCAGAGAATTGCTTGAACCTGGGAGACGGACGTTGCAGTGAGCTGAGATTGCGCCACTGCGCTCCAGCCAGGGTGGCAGAGTGAGACTCCATCTCAAAAAAAAAAAAACCAAAAAACAAAAACAAAAGCATGACCATTCTTGCCCTGCCTCAGAGGAAACCACAATCCAAAGGTGCATTCCAGTTTCCAGTCCTCTGCTGACTTTGGCCCCTGCCTAGAATTCTTTCTGTTCCCCACCTTCCAGATTCAATGTCCAGCTTGCAAGTTCCTTTCTGTTTCTCTGTTATAGTCCACAGTCATCATCACCACCCCCTCAAACTATCACAACATGTGTCTGCAAGACTCAGATCCTTCTTTCATCAGACCATCATGTATTAGGCACCTGCTGCATGTAGAATTCAGTGCTAAGTGCTAGAGATAGAACATATGCGATACACTATCCAGGGTGCCAGGAGAATCAGGCAGACATCCTGTCCTCAACACAAGGTCAGCACTCAAAGAGATGCAAGTAAAGGGAATGGGACGGTGGGCAAAGGAAAGATTTCATGCTTCCGCTGTGCCCTATTTCCCCATACCACATTGCCAAGTCCTTCTTTCCTTCATTTATTTGTTCATTGAAAAATATTTACCGAGTGCATGCTTCCAAGTGATTAGGGCACTTCAGTGAATGAAACAGACCAACCCATCAGTGAGGTGACATTATAGTGAAGGCATGAAAGAGGCAAGGAGACAATCACATGGACATGGGAGGGAGGAGTGACACAGTGCAAAGGCCCTGCAGTGAGCAAGTCTGAGACCATGGGGAGGTCAGATTGGCTGGGGCAGAGTGAGCTTGGAGAAACTAGAAGGGAGTGGAGGACAAGAAACAACAGATGGGTCATTGAAAGGCCTTTAACTCTTACTCTGAGCAAAGTGGAGAGTCTCTGGGAGAACATGATATAACTTACATTTAGGAGGCTGTTGGAATAGTAGAGGAAAGAGATGATGATGGCTTTCACCAAGTGAGAAGCAAAGTGTAGATTTATTTATTTTTTAATGTATCACACTTTTACTACAAGAGTAGGTTTATTTGTTTTGTTTTTCGAGACAGAGTCTCACTCTGTCACCCAGGCTGGTGTGTGGTGGCACAACCTCAGCTCACTGCAACCTCCGCATCCTGAGTTGAAGTGATTCTCCTGCCTCAACCTCCCAACTAGCTGGGACGACAGCCGCATGCCACCACGCCTGGCTAACTTTTTTTGTATTTTCAGTAGAGATGGCGTTTCACCATGTTGGCCAGGCTGATCTTGAATTACTGACCTCAGGTGATCTGTCAGCCTTGGCCTCCCAAAGTGCTGGGATTACAGGTGTGAGCCAGCATGCCCAGTCAAGAGTAGGTTTATTTAATTTAAATATTTTTAATTCAATGGCTTTAGTAGTACAAGTGAGTTTTGGTTACACGGGTCAATTACACAGTGGTGAAGTCTGGGCTTTTAGTGTGCCCCCCACCTGAATAGTGTACATTGTGTCTGATAGGTTTGTGTGTGTGTGTGTGTGTCCTTCATCTCCCTCCCACCCTTCCCGCTTGAGTCTCCAGTGTCCATTATACCACTCTGTATGCCTTTGAATACCAGCTTAGCTCCCACTAATAAACAAGAACATGAGGTATTTGGTTTTCCATTCCTGAGTTATTTCACATAGAATAATGACCTCTAGTTCCATCCAAGTTGCTACAAAAGACATTATTTCACTCCTTGTTATGCCTAAGTAGCATTCCATGGTGTATATATACCACATTTGTTAATCCAGTAATCGGTTAATGGGCACTTGGGTTGATTCTATGTCTTTGCAATTGTAAATTGTGCTGCAATAAACATGCTCGTGGTGCATGTTTCTTTTTGATATAATGACTTCTTTTCCTTTGGGTAGATTACCCAGTAGTGGGATTGCTAGTAGATTAAATGGTAGATCTACTTTTAATTCCTTGAGAAATCTCCAAACCGTTTTCTATAGAGGTTACACTAATTTACATTCCCACTGGCAGTGTATAAACATTCCCTTTTCACCACATCTGCACCAACATCTATTGTTTTTTGACTTTTTAATAATGACTATTCTGGTTGGGGTATAGTGGCAATTTGTGGTTTTCATTTGCATTTCCCTGATGATTACTGATGTTGAGCATTTTTTCATGTTTGTTGGCTATTTGTATATCCTCCTCTTCTGAGAAATGTCTGTTCATATAATTTGCCCACTTTTTTTTTTTTTTGAGACAGAGTTTTGCTCTGTCACCCAGGATGGAGTGCAGTGGTACAGTCTCAGCTCACTGCACCCTCAACCCACTGGGCTCAGGTGATCCTCCCACCTCAGCCTCCTGAGTAACTGGGACTACAGGTTCATGTCATCACACCTGGCTAATTTTTGTATTTTTTGTAGAAACAGAGTTCTGCCATGTTGCCCAAGCTGGTCTCAAACTCCTGAGCTCAAGCAGTCTGCTCACCTTGGCCTCCCAAAGTGCTAGGTTTATAGGTGTGAGGCACCATGCTCGGCTATTTGCCCACCTTTCAATAGTTTTTTTTTTTCTTGCTGATTTGAGTTCCTTGTGGATTATGGATATTAGTTCTTTGTTAGATACATAGTTTGTAAATATTTTCTTCCATTTTGTAGTTTTTCTGTTTACTCGGAAGCTTTTTAGATTAATTAGGTCCCATTTATTAATTTTTATTTTTGTTGCATGTCTTTGGGGTCGTAGTCATAAATTCTTTGCCTGGGCTAATGTTCAGAAGAGTTTTTCCTAGGTTTTTAGAATTTTTATGGTTTCAGGTCTTAGATTTGATCCATCTTGAGTTGATTTTTATATATGGTGAGAGACAAATCATTTCCCTCTTTCTACATGTCGTTTGCCAGCTTTCTCAGCACCATTTATTGAATATGGTGTCCTATCCCCAGTGTAAGTTTTGTCTGCTTTGTCGAAGATCATCTGGTTGTAAGTATTTGGCTTTATTTCTGGGTTCTCTATTTTGTTCCATTGGCCTATGTGTCGACTTCTATACAAGTACCCTGCTGATTTGGTTACTATAGCCTTGTAGTATAATTTGAAATCAGGCGATGTGATGCCTCTAGATTTCTTCTCTTTGCCTACAATTGCTTTGGTTAATCAGGCTTTTTTGTTTCTATACTAATTTTAGAGTTGACTTTTCTAATTCTGTGAAAAATGGCAGCATCCCTTTATGATAAAAACCCTCAACAAACTAGGCATAGAAGGAACATACCTGAAAATAATAAGTCATCTATCAAAAAACCCACAGCCAACATCACTTTGAACAGGAGAAAGTTGAACGCATTCCTTCTAAGAACTGGAATGAGACAAGAATGCCCACTTTATTTGACTTCCTCTTTTCCAATTTTGATGCCCTTTATTTGTTTCTCTATTCAATCTAGTACTAAAAGTCCTAGCCAGAGCAATCAGGCAAGAGAAATAAAGGGCATCAAAATTGGAAAAGAAGTCAGATTATCTCTGTTTGCCAATGATGTAATCTTACACCTAGAAAATCCTAAAGACTTCTCCAAAAGACTCCTATATCTGATCAATGAATTCCGTAAAGTCTCAGGTTACAAAATCAGTGTACATGGATCACTAGCACTGTTATATACCAACAATGACCAAGCTGAGAATCAAACAAAAAACTCAACCACTTCTACAATAGCTACAAAAAAATAATAATAATAAAATACCTAGGAATATATTTAACCAAGAAGATCAAAAAATCTCTACAAGAACTACAAAACACTGATGGAAGAAATCATAGATGACACAAACAAATGGAAAAACCTCCACTTGGAAGAATGGATGGAAGAATCATGGATTGGAAGAATCAATGTCCTGAAAATGACCATAGTGCCCAAAGCAATCTAGAGATTCAATGCAATTCTATCAAAACATCAATGTTGACCAGACACGGTGGCTCACACCTGTAATCCCAGCACTTTGGGAAGCCGAGATGGAAGGATCACCTGAGGTCAGGAGTTCGAGACCAACCTGACCAACATAGAGAAACCCTATCTCTACTAAAAATACAAAATTAGCCAGGTGTGGTGACAGGCACCTGTAATTCCAGCTACTCAGGAGCCTGAGGCAGGAGAATCACTTGAACCTGGGAAGTGGAGGTTGCAGTGAGCCAAGATAGCATCATTGCACTCCAGCCTGGGCAACAAGAGTGAAACTATCTCAAAAAAAAAAAAAAAAAA